>NC_053022.1:222392053-222667331 GCF_003073215.2 Triticum urartu
GTAGGACAAAAGATGTCATGCAAGTTCTTTTCCATAAGCACGTATGACTATATTCGGAATACATGCCTACATTACATTGACGAATTGGAGCTAGTTCTGTGTCACCCTATGTTATGATTGTTACATGATGAACCGCATCCGGCATAATTATCCATCATTGATCCAATGCCTACGAGCTTTCCATATACTGGTTTACGCTTATTTACTTTCCCGTTGCTGTTGTTACAATCACTACAAAATACCAAAAACATTACTTTGCTTTCGTTACTCTTTTGTTACTGTTACTATCACTATCATATTACTTTGCTACTAAACACTTTACTGCAGATACTAAGTTTCCAGGTGTGGTTGAATTGACAACTCAGCTGCTAATACTTGAGAATATTCTTTGGCTCCCCTTGTGTCGAATCAATAAATTTGGGTTGAATACTCTACCCTCAAAAGCTGTTGCGATCCCCTATACTTGTGGGTTATCAAGACTAATTTCTGGCGCCGTTGCCGGGGAGCATAGCTCTATTCTTTGAGTCACTTGGGATTTATATCTGCTGGACACTATGAAGAACTTGAGAGATCTAAAGACCAAGATCTACCCCTCAACTACGAGGGGAGGTAAGGAACTGCCATCTAGCTCTGCACTTGATTCACCTTCTGTTATGAGTAAGCTTGTGACACCTAAACCTGCTTCTTCTATTCGTTCTGATATGTCGCATGTTATTGATGATGCTACTTCTGCTATACATGATACTTATGATGAAACTACCTTTATGCCTGATGCTACTATGCCACTTAGTGATTTTCTTGAGGAATGACTTGCTAGGTCTAGAGAGATTGAAAATATTGAATCTGATTATGAAGATGAAAGTGATGATGAAGAATCACTTGTTATTCCTGAGGGTTATTTATTTGATCAAGATGCTTCTTTAGCTATTTTAGCTTGCAAAGATAGATATGAACTCAAAAGGTTATTAGCTAAATGGAATAAGCAATCTCTAAATGCTAGTATGAGACCTGACCCTGCTTTTGCTACTTCACCTATCTGTGTTGCTGATAAGGATTATGAATTCTCTGTTGATCCTGATATAATTACTTTGGTTGAATCTGATCCTTTTCATGGCTATGAATCTGAAACTGTTGTAGCACATCTTACTAAATTAAATGATATAGCCACCCTGTTCACTAATGATGAGAGAACTTGTTACTTTTATATCCTTAAAATATTTCCATTCTCATTAAAGGGTGATGCTAAGATATGGTTTAATTCTCTTGATCCTGGTTGTGTGCGTAGTCCCCAGGATATGATCTACTACTTCTCTGCTAAATATTTCCCTGCTCATAAGAAACAAGCTGCTTTAAAGGAAATATACAACTTTGTGCAAATTAAAGAAGAGAGTCTCCCACAAGCTTGGGGGAGGCTTCTCAAGTTACTTAATGCTTTGCCTGATCATCCTCTTAAGAAAAATGAAATACTTTATATCTTTTATAATGTACTAACTGATGCTTCCAGAGATTACCTGGATAGATGTGTTGGTTCTCTTTTCAGGGAAAGAACACCAGATGAAGCTGAAATCTTATTGAATAATATGTTGACAAATGAAAATAATTGGGCAGCTCCGGAGCCAGCTCCTGCTCCAATTAATGATCCTATTCCTAAACCAACTCCGAAGAAGAGAGGTATTCTATTTCTTAGTCCTGAAGATATGCAAGAGGCAAAGAAATCCATGAAAGAAAAAGGTATTAAAGCTGAAGATGTTAAGAATTTACCTCCTATTGAAGAAATACATGGTCTTAATTTACCGCCTGTCGAAGAAACATATGATCTTAATCCTTTATTTATTGAAGAACCTCCAGACCCCGATAACCCGACACAGGTAGTAAAGGTAAATTCTCTCTATAGATATGATAAGTATGAAATCCCTC
This sequence comes from Triticum urartu, assembly GCF_003073215.2. Lineage (NCBI taxonomy): Eukaryota > Viridiplantae > Streptophyta > Magnoliopsida > Poales > Poaceae > Triticum > Triticum urartu. The sequence continues at coordinate 222,393,971 of NC_053022.1, forward strand.
CTGCTAAAATTGCTAGTTAATGCTTGGATGAGTTTGATAATTTTATGTTTAAGCAAGAAGACTTCAATGCTTATTTTGGTAGACAATTAAAACAACATGCTGATATGATTAAATACTTGGGTGATTATATGGCTAATATCAGAGGTGAACTTAAACCTGTTAGCAAACATGCTTCTATGGTAACCACTCAAGTAGAACAAGTACTTAAAGCTCAAATAGAATTGCTCAATGAGATGAATAGTAAGAAAAATGATTATGCTATTAAAGTGGCTACTAGAACTGGTAGAATGACTCAGGAACCTTTGTCTCCTGAAGGCCACCCTAAGAGAATTGAGCAAGATTCCCAGAGAAATAATATTCATGCACCTAGTTCTTCTAAAAAGAAGAAAAAGAAAAATGATAGAACTGTGCAAACTTCTAGTGAACCTATTGCCGAACCACCTGATAATCCAAATGGTATATCTATGTCTAATGCTGAAACACAATCTGGCAATGAACATGAACCAAATGAAAATGTTAATGATGATGTTCATAATGATGCTAAACCTAGTAATGATAATGATGTAGAAATTGAACCTGCTGTTGATCTTGATAACCCACAATCAAAGAATCAACGTTATGATAAGAAAGATTTTGTTGCTAGGAAACATGGTAAATAAAGAGAGCCTTGGGTTCAGAAACCCATGCCTTTTCCTCCCAAACCATCCAAGAAAAAGGATGATGAGGATTTTGAGCGTTTTGCTGAAATGATTAGACCTATCTTTTTACGTATGCGGTTAACGGATATACTCAAAACAAATCCTTATGCTAAGTACATGAAAGATATTATTACAAATAAAAGAAAGATACTGGAAGCTGAAATTTCCACCATGCTTGCTAATTATACTTTTAAGGGTGGAATACCAAATAAACTTGGAGATTCAGGAGTACCTACTATACCATGCTCCATTAAAAGAAACTATGTTAAAACTGCTTTATGTGATCTTGGAGCCGGTGTTAGTGTTATGCCTCTCTCTTTATATCGTAGACTTGACTTGAATAAGTTGACACCTACTGAAATATCTTTGCAAATGGCTAATAAATCAACTGCTATACCTGTCGGTATTTGTGAGGACGTGCCTGTTGTGGTTGCAAATGTTACTATTTTAACGAACTTTGTTATTCTTGATATTCCCAAGGACGATAGTATGTCTATTATTCTTGGAAGACCTTTTCTTAATACTGCAGGGGCTGTTATTGATTGCAACAAAGGCAATGTCACTTTTCATGTTAATGGTAATGAGCATACTGTACACTTTCCGAGGAAACAACCTCAAGTTCATAGTATCAACTCTATCGGAAAAATTCGATCGATTATATTTGGAGGTTTTGAATGTCCTCTTCCTACTGTCAAGAAGAAATATGATATACTTATTATTGGGGATGTGCATAACCCCGTTGAGGTAACCTAGTGTTATTCGAAATTTCTCCGGTTTCATGTTAATCGGAATGAGTTTGTTAACAAGACTTGATCAACCTTGTTAGTGATTCCTTTTGACGAGCATGAGATGGATGAAACTAGAAGCACAACTTTCTGTATCCCACTTTTACTTTCTGTTATTTATATTGAATAAAATAAAATAATTATTTGTCTGTCTGTTATCTGATTATCCGTGCAATATAAAAATACCTCGAAAATAAAAGTTCTCCAAATGCCCTGAAAATTAAATATGATTTTTTATAGAATATTTGAGGATTTATGGAACAAAGAATACACTAGGGGGGCCAACCACCTTGCCACGAGGGTGGAGGGCGCGCCCACCTCCTAGGGCGCACCCCCTGCCTCGTGGGTCCACGGTGGCCCTCCTCCACTTATTATTTCAGCCACACACTTCATCTTCCTCCCCCAAACACGAAAAACCAGCTCAAACCCGAGTCCAAGCTCGTTTTGCTTCCATTTTTTATCTCCTTGCTCAAAGCACCTCTCACAAAACTACTTGGGGAGATTGTTCCTTGGTATGTGACTCCTCCATTGGTCCAATTAGTTTTTGTTCTAGTTCTTTATTCATTGCAAATTTTTTCTGCTTAGGTGACCCTGTTCTTGAGCTTGCATGTCAAATTTATATGGTGAAAAGTAGTTTGATGCATGATATAGGCTCTAGGCACTTGTAGGAGTAGTTCCTATCAATATTATTGAGTTTGGTTTACTTTTATTTTGAAGTTGCTAAAAAATTTCAGAATTTTTCAGAGGAAGAAATATGTTTAGGAAAATGTTCCAAGGTGGTTCTTCAAGGATGCAAGGACCCAGGCTTGCAATGCGTGATGCTGATGAAGAGCCACCAAGAGACGCTCCAGTGCGTCCTTGTGAGTGGCCTTCTGAAAATTGTATGGATCAAGTGGGAATAAAAGAAGAATTTAATGCATATTTGCGTAATGCCGATCTTGAGGACTTTGAGGCAGACAAATGCCCCCAGTATCATGAGCTCACAAGCTCTTTTGTGAGGAGGTTTGAGTATTCATCTTCGCATAATTCTCCTTCAGTCATGTTTGATCTTTATGACAAATCTTATACCATGGACTTAGAGGATTTCACTTTTGCTTGCAAACTTCCACAATGGAGTAGTGTTAGGGATCCCCCTATATCTGAATGTAGAAATTTTCTTGCTAGTATAACTGTAGGGGAATCCAGAGATATAACGCAAGCTACCATAGGGAGCATTCACTTTCTTGCTATACATTATTTTGCTCTCTTCATAGGTAGGTGCATAAATGCTAAGGATGAAGCATGTCACATGTGTGTCCCTGACCTTAGCATTCTCAGGAGTGCTGTGTCAGGAGACCAATCTTATAATATGGGAGCCATTGTAGCTCGTAGGTTGCATCATAATAGATATAATGGAGATTTCTTTGGAGGAATTTATGCAACCCGCTTAGCTAAATTTCTTGAGATAGACATTCATGAAGGAGACATGGAGTTGCATCCTGCTTATTTAGATTTTTGATTCTATGGTTTCCCACCATTTTGTCGACAGGAACGAATCACCTCTCCAGTACCGACTAATCTTTAACAGACGTCATGCTGTCCATATTACTCTCCCTACTCCTGTTTTCTTTGATTATCAGGCAAGAGGAGGATATACTATTACCAGAGAGGAGGCAGATGAGTACGAGAGGAGAGCGGAGGCCGCTCATCGCCACACTGCAGCTCAGGAGGCGATAGCCGGTGCATCACAGTACGACCCCAACAACTATTATTATGGATATCAGCCAGGCCAGCCGTGGCCATAGACCAACTTAGGCCAAAAGCCTAAGCTTGGGGGAGTACGTATTTCTCACCGACATTACATTTATGTTCACACACACTCATTGCTAGATGTCGGTGCTCATACTTTTTCACTGTATCATCCATGGTACTTTATTTTCTTTTATGCTTTCTTCTTGTGTGTTTAATAAACCTTAAGAAAAAACCAAAAAAAATTATTTGTAGCTTTTAATTAATTTACTTTCCATGCTTGTAGTAGTAATTAAAAAGAAAACCCAAAAATATTTCCTGTTCTTCTTTTGCTTGTTGGGAGCTTTCCCGTGTAAATAGTTTTATTTCTTTTCTTTGGGGGTCAGTAGGAGAAGACCATGATTAAATTGTTGAAATGGTTCTTATATGCAGTATTGTTTATCCAACAAAAGAGCCCATATTGCCTTGTCTTCTCATGTTTATTAAATGCTCGCAGATTCCATCTTAGTCCAATGCACATGCACTCTTATTATTATTCACATCGTTCGGTCGTGCAAGTGAAAGGCAATTATGATGATGTATGATGGACTGACTGAGATGAGAAAAGCTGGTACGAACTCGACCTCTTTTGTTTTTGTAAATATGATGAGTTCATCGTTCTTGATTCAGCTTGTTATGAATAAACATGTTTGCAATGACAATTAGAGATCCTAGTTGCTTGTTCCATGCTTGATTAGCTATGAGTTATAATGGTTTACCTTGCATGCCGACATGCTATTAAAATGGTTATGATGTGGTATGATAGGGTGGTATCCTCCTCTGAATGATTTAAGTGATTTGACTTGGCACATGTTCACGCATGTAGTTAAAACAAATCAACATAGCCTTCACGATATTTATGTTCATGGTGGATTATATCCTACTCATGCTTGCATCCAATGTTTATTAATTTTAATGCATGTACATCGCTGTTGTCGCTCTCTAGTTGGTCGCTTCCCAGTCTTTTGCTAGCCTTCACCTGTACTAAGCGGGAATAGTGCTTGTGCATCCAAACTCCTTAAACCCCAAAGTTATTCCACGTGAGTCCACTATACCTTCCTATATGCGGTATCTACCTGCCGTTCCAAGTAATTTTGTATGTGCCAAACTCTAAACCTTCAAACAATCATCCTATTTTGTATGCTCGAATAGCTCATGTATCAACTAGGGCTGCCTGTATCTTCCATGTTAGGCGGGTTATTCTCAAGAGGAGTGGACTCCGCTCCTCACTCACGAGATAAATGGCTGGTCACCGGGAAGCCCAGTCCCATGCTTTATGCAAACTAAATCAAAATAATTGCAAACAAAACTCCCCCTGGGACCTGATGTATGTTGGAGGCAGTCGTTGTTTCGAGCAAGCCATGGATTGATGTTTGTTGGTGGAGGGGGAGTATAAACTTTACCATTCTGTTTGGGAACCGCCTATAATGTGTGTATTATGGAAGATATCGCCATCTCTTGGTTGTTATGTTGACAATGAAAGTATACCGCTCAAAATGTTATTCACCTCTATTTCAAAACCGAGCTCTGGCACCTCTACAAATCCATGCTTCCCTCTGCGAAGGGCCTATCTATTTACTTTTATGTTGAGTCATCACCCTCTTATTAAAAAGCATCAGCTGGAGAGCACAACTGTCATTTGCATTCATTATTGTTAGTTTACATTGGGTGTGACTATGATTGGATCTCTTTTACCATGAATTACAATGTCTAGTCAGTCCTTGATCTTTAAAGGTGCTCTACATTTATGTTTTGCCGTCTCAGAAAGGGCTAGCGAGACACCATCTTGTTATATCATATTATGATTGTTTTGAGAAAGTGTTGTCATCCGAGATTTATTATTATGGCTTGCGAGTTGATTATGCTATTGATATGGGTAATCATGAGACCTGAGAATTATTGCAAATATGGTTAGTTATAATCTTTGCTGAAAACTTGAATGCTAGCTTGACATATTTACAACAACAAGAGCAAACAGAGTTTGTAAAAGTTTTTCTTTATTTCTTTCAGTTTGTCAACTAAATTGCTTGAGGACAAGCAAGGGTTTAAGCTTGGGGGAGTTGATACGTCTCTGTCGTATCTACTTTTCCAAACACTTTTGCCCTTGTTTTGGACTCTAACTTGTATGATTTGAATGGAACTAACCCGGACTGACGCTGTTTTCAGCAGAATTGCCATGATGTTGTTTTATGTGCAGAAAACAAAAGTTCTCGGAATGACCTGAAACTCCATGGAATATCTTACAATAAATAATAAAAAATCCTCGCCAAAGATGAAGACCAGGGGGCCCACACCCTTCTCACGAGGGTGGCCCCCCCAGGGCGTGCCCCCTACCTCGTGGGCCCCCTGGAGACCTCCCGACTCCAACTCCAACTCTATATAACTGCTTTCGGGGAGAAAAAAATAGGAGAGAAGAAATCATCGCGTTTTACGATACAGAGCCGCCGCCAAGCCCTAAAACTTCTTGGGAGGGCTGATCTGGAGTCCGTTCGGGGCTCCGGAGAGGGGGATTCATCGTCGTCGTCATCATCAACCATCCTCCATCACCAATTTCACGATGCTCACCGCCATGCGTGAGTAATTCCATTGTAGGATTGCTGGCCGGTGATGGGTTGGATGAGATTCACCATGTAATCGAGTTAGTTTTGTTAGGATTTGATCCCTAGTATCCACTATGTTCTGAGATTGATGTTGCTATGACTTTGCTATGCTTAATGCTTGTCACTAGGGCCCGAGTGCCATGATTTCAGATCTGAACCTATTATGTTTTCATCAATATATGAGTGTTCTTGATCCTATCTTGCAAGTCTATAGTCACCTATTATGTGTTATGATCCGTTAACCCCGAAGTGACAATAATCGGGATAATTACCAGTGATGACCGTAGTTTGAGGAGTTCATGTATTCGCTATGTGCTAATGCTTTGTTCCGGTTCTCTATTAAAAGGAGGCCTTAATATCCCTTAGTTTCCATTAGGACCCTACTGCCACGGGAGGGTAGGACAAAAGATGTCATGCAAGTTCTTTTCCATAAGCACGTATGACTATATTCGGAATACATGCCTACATTACATTGACGAATTAGAGCTAGTTCTGTGTCACCCTATGTTATGAATGTTACATGATGAACCGCATCCGGCATAATTATCCATCATTGATCCTATGCCTACGAGCTTTCCATATACTGGTTTACGCTTATTTACTTTCCCGTTGCTATTGTTACAATCACTACAAAATACCAAAAACATTACTTTGCTTTCGCTCTTTTGTTACAGTTACTATCACTATCATATTACTTTGCTACTAAACACTTTGCTGCAGATACTAAGTTTCCAGGTGTGGTTGAATTGACAACTCAGCTGCTAATACTTGAGAATATTCTTTGGCTCCCCTTGTGTCGAATCGATAAATTTGGGTTGAATACTCTATCCTCGAAAGTTGTTGTGATGCCCTATACTTGTGGGTTATCATGGGTCAACTCACGACTCGGTCAATCGAGCAGAGCCTCGAGCAAGACAAGTAGGCGAGCACCCGCTTGATGCACAAGATGCCGGTGCCGGTGATGCAGACGATGTTCAATGGCGGCGGTGCGACGCAGAGGCAGGAGAGCAACGGGCGGCGAGGCGAGGGACTTGGCGCAGCGGCCGCTTGCGAAAGAGCAACAGCGACTGGGCGCGGGCGAGGGTCTTTGCGCTCGAGACGGACAGGAGGATTCCGTCCTCGTCAGGAACCGTTGAAGATGACGGTGGGAAGGACTGCGGTAGGCGACGCGGCAGCTTGGGCGGTGGAGCTGGAGCGAGGGAGGAGGCGTAGCTTGCCGTGGTGGTCGCCGATGAGAAAGGAAGCAGGGGCTTGCCGGCGGCGTGGCCGGATGCGGAGGACCTGGCGAGGAGCGGGCAGCAGACAGCGGGAATGGGGCAGCGGCTTGGTCACGGGAACGAGGCCGAGGACACGGGGACTGCGTCGGATCCGGCCGGCGGGAGCCCGTCTCTGAAGATGGTGGCGCCGGCTGACTTCAGGTGCAGGGAAGGGGCACCTGGCGCGGATTGCGAGGAAGCTAGAGGGCGATGTTCTCGGGTGCCACAGTAGGGAACGACAGTAGTAGTGGCATCCGAATGGGGTCGACGCCCTGCTGGTCGCCGGTGGGAGCGCAGCCCGGCGAGGCTTGGGAGGAGGGGATCGAGAGGAGGTGGTGGGATGGTGTGGTGCTGAATACGAGGGATGAAGGAGGCGCGGGTTGGCTCGGGTTGGATCCTGATGAGGATGCGGCGGCGGCGGGGTAAGTGACAAATGCCCTAGATTTTAGGGATTAGGCAAGTGGGTCTATATATAGAAAAGGTGGGTTACATTTGGACCCTCCGATTAAATCGGACGGTCGAGAATAAATGGCTTAGGGGAGTCCAAATAAAAACAGAGATGCTTTATAGATGTTTGGGGATGAACCGTATCCAACGGTGACGACTGTCCGGGTCAGGTCCGGGACAGCTTTTCGGACGCGCGCGCAAGGAGGGTCGCGGACTGACGAGAGAGGTTAGGTTGGGCCAGGTGGTAGGTAGAGGACTGTGTAGAAGGCCTGAGGCTGATAGAAGAGAATATATATATATATATATATATATATATAGAGAGAGAGAGAGAGAGAGAGACCCGGCAGCGGTTTCCGGAGACCGAACGTCCCACGATAGACCGGCTACTATTGCCGCTAAATTTATCCGTTGGGGCATCAAACGAACTCCGAATGCGATGAAACTTGGCAGACAGTCTACCTACAACATAACAAGACCGCACGCCAAATCTCATCCCATTCTCAGAACATTTTCCGGCCACTTAAAAAAATAATATTCGGACATGTTGCGGGTGCGTGCGAGTGTGGTTGGGCTCGGAATGGATAACAGACGGAACTAGGCAACCCAGACGGATGCAAGTTTTGAAAAACATGATGATGCAATGCCCATGATGACATGGCAAGATGCAACACGCAAGCAAATGACATGGCAACGACGGTGAATAACTGGAAGACACCTGGTGCGTCGGTCTCGGGGCGTTACACGTTATAACTTGGGGGCTATTATTGCGAGGAGGTTACACATTAATGATAAGGATGGAGATTTATTTGGTGGGATTTATGCAACTCGCTTAGCTAATTATAATGCTATGGCACGATACCGGTTTCTTGAGAGAAACGAACGGTCCCTCTAGTACCAACTAAACTTTGACAGATGGCGTGTTGTCCATATTACCCTTCCTGCTCCTGCCTTCTTTAACTTTTAGGTAAATGGGAGATATTTTATAACTAGAGAGGAGGCAAACAAGTATGAGAGAACAGCGACGGCTGCTCGCCTCCACGAAGCAGCTCGCCAAGCAGTAGCTGCCACATCACAGTACAACCCTAACTATGATTTCGGATATCATTTGGGCCTGTGGTGGCCTTAGACCAACTAAGTCCAAAAGCCTAAGCTTGGGGGACTACGTATTTCTCACCGACATTACATTCATGTTCACACACTCATTCTAGTTGTCGGTGTTCATATCTTTTTCATTGTATTATCCATGTTAGTTTATTTCTTTTTCTCGCTTTCTTCTTGTGTGTTTGAAAAACCTTAAGAAAAACCAAAAAAATTAGTTGTAGTTAGTTTACTTTCCATGTTTACTTAGTAGTAGTATTAAATGAAAACCCAAAAAGTTTTCTAGTTCTTCTTTTGCTTGTCAAAGCTTTCCTGTGTAAATAGTTTTCTCGTTCTTGTTTTACCGTCTTTAGAAAAACAAAAAATCCAAAAACATTTCAGTGTGTTTCTTTGAAATTCTTTTCTTTTCTCTGGGGGTCGAGAGGAGAAGGCCATGATGAAAATGTTGTGTACTCTCATTTGCATTATTGTTGACCTGACAAAGAGCCCATGTTCCTTTGAATAAATGTTTGCAGATTCCAGCTTAGTCCAATGCACCTGCACTATTATTATTATCCACACCGTTCGGTCATGCAACTGAAAGGCAATAATAACAATATATGATGAAATTATTGAGATGAGGAAAAGCTGGAATGAACTCGACCTTTCTTGTTTTTGTAAATTTGATTAGTTCATCGTTCTTGATTCAGCCTATTATGAATGAAACATGTTTGCAATGACAATTAGAGATTATAGTTACTCATGTGATGCTTAATTAGCTAGGAGTTTATAATGGTTTAACTTGCGTGCCAACATGCTTTTAAAATGTTTGTGATGTAGTATGATAGGATGGTATCCTCCTTTGAATGATTCGAGTGGCTTGACTTGGCACATGTTCACGCATGTAGTTGAAACAAAATCAACATAGCCTCCATGATATTTATGTTCATGGTGATTTAAATCCTACTCATGCTTGCACTCAATGTTGGTTAATCTCAATGCATGTTTATGACTGTTGTCGCTCTCTAGTTGGTCGCTCCTCAATCTTTTCCTAGCCTTTACTTGTACTAAGCGGGAATACTGCTTCTGCATCCAACTCCATAAACCCAAAGTTGTTCCACATGAGTCCATCATACCTACCTATATGCGGTATTTACCTGTGGTTCCAAGTAAATTTGCATGTGCCGAACCCTAAACCTTCAAATGATAATCTGTTTTGTATGCCCGAATCGCTCATGTAGCGACTAGGGGTTGTTAGTATCTGATGTCGCTTGAAGATACGTCGGTATTTCCCCAAAGAGGAAGGGATGATGCAGCACAACGGCGGTAGGTATTTCCCTCAGATATGATACCAAGGTTATCGAACCAGTAAGAGAACCAAGAAACACAACGTAATCAGCACCTACACACAAATAACAACTACTCGCAACCCGACGTGTAAAAGGGGTCGTCAATCCCTTTCAGGTAGCGGCGCCTCAAGATAGGCAAACCGACGTGAGATAAAATTGTAGTAGATTGATAGATCGAACACCAAATAAAATAAATAAGAATAAATTACAGCAAGGTATTTTTGTATTTTTGGTTTAATAGATCTGAAAACAAATACAATGGAAAAGTAGATCGAAAAGGCAAATATACGAGAAAGAGACCTGGGGGCCGTGGGTTTCACTAGTGGCTTCTCTCGAGAAAAATAGCAGACGGTGGGTGAACAAATTACTGTTGGGAAATTGATAGAACTTCAAATATTCATGAAGATATCCTGGAAATAATCATTATATAGGCATCACGTCCAATATTAGTAGACCGACTCCTGCCTGCATCTACTACTATTACTCCACACATCGACCGCTATCCAGCATGCATCTAGTGTATTAAGTTCATCGAGAAACGGAGTAATGCAATAAGAATGATGACATGATGCACTACAAAAAAAGACAGATCCGTGACATTTTCGTCCGAATTAAAAAACAATTTGTCATACTTATGACACTTCTATGATGATAATTGTGACAAAACCCGGTATCATCACAGATGTGGTGGGCTCCTACTTCTATGACAAAAAATCATGACAGAAAATGGGCTTTTCATCCTGGGCGGGCCGGAGACGCAGCTGCATAACATTCTTTGGGCCGTCCATGACGGAAAAAACCGTGGAAGAAGCGAGGCCGAAGAAAATATCGGGGAGTTCCTGGTTACTGTGGGTGGTCGGAGGCCGAGCGATGTGTGTTTCTCTCATACACGTACGCGTGTGGGTGCGAGGCGTTGGGCTCTAACTGAACCCGAGCGAGGCGTTCTCATACTGAACCCGAGCGATTGCACAGCATGCTACGTGTTACTGAACCTGAGCGATCGATCGATGCCTGTTAACTGAACACGATCGAGCGATTGCTTCGCTACTGCTGCTAACTGAAGCCGATCGATGCTACCTATGGATGAACAGTGAGTGTTGTTGGGGGGTTGGACGAACAGTTTCCGGTGGGCGTGATGTTGGGTAGGAACCCTAACCGGCCGATCTTTCATGAAAGGAGCGGATACCGCAATGAACACGAAGAACATGAGGAGGGAAACAAGGGGAAAAACATGAGGGGAACACGAGAGAACACTCAAACCAATAAGAATGATTACACAAGTGCTAGATCCTTGAAACATGATAGGAGATACAAGATCCAAAGTCAACAACAGACAATACAAAGGTAACTGGTCTACTCTGTAAGGAGGTCTTGATGTTCTTCTCCGCAAGGAGGTCTTGAATCCAAAGGGATCTTCTCCGAAGAGGGGTCGCGGTCTCTCTCGTGGAGTAGATCCGATGTGGATGAGCAATGCTCTATCTCTAAAACGAGCTAAACCAGTGCTAACACTAGAAAGGAGGTGGACGTGGTATATTTATAGTCTTAGCCACGAAGGGGTAAGTGAGGGAGGGGTACAAGGCCAAAGGCCCACGGCTGCGCACAGGCAGGTACCGGACGACCGGTGGGGGTTGGACGTCCGGTGGCTCAGGACTGTCCAGACGTCCGGCACGTGTCGGATGTCCGTTGATTCTTCTAGGGTGTAGTGGCACCGGTCGTCTGGTCGACGTGGTCGTCCGGGCGCTGGGACTCGTCGGACGTCCGGTATTCATTGGACGTCCGGCCGCTGTAGCACCCATCGCCTAGAGTTCTTTTGGCTGTCTGGGCTGCATCAGGTACCGGATGTATGGTGGTGTCCGAATGTCCGGTGGATGTAGCTTGTAGCAGCTCCGCTTCTTCTGTCTTCTCTTCCATGCTTTCCTCGCGGATGGTGTAGTTGTACACTTGCACTCGCACTCCTCCTCGTCGTCCGTAGTGTTCCGACAATACCTATGCATGCACACGAGAGGGGTGTCAAGTAGTATACCATCCTCGAAGGGGTCAAGTGAGCACGTGTAAAGGATATGATTCACCTTTGTGTATGTGAAGTAGATGTCGCACGTGTCACTCACCGAACGAACTCTTGACATGGTGATGTCCATAGGATTCTCCACATCATCTCCCCTCCCTTGGGAAAGATCCGACCTTGGATCGAAAACCAAATCACCATGGGAAAGAGATGGTTTCGCCGTGTAAAAGTGGACATTCACCAAGTAGTCATCATCTTCAAGCTTGAAGTGGGCACTCTCGAATGTCGCACCGTCTAGTGATTCCTTCAAAATGAGCAAGGACAACAAACACTTGGAAAAACAAATGTGGTTAGCGTTAGTGCAAAACCAAGCATTCAAGAGGTGATTCACCAAACAAGTGTCGTCATCATGCAAAGCATATGGTTTGACAAAGGATTGTGACATGGCATATAAGCACATAAATTGAGCACAAGCAAAGATATCGCGGGGACAAGCCTGTAAATGTGAGGTAGTGATGAAAATATGTTGGACAAGTGAATAAGCATCTAACTCAAGATCATAGAAAACATGGGCAAAGCGCTCAATGAAAGGTCTATGGTAGGCATAGGAATCATTCACAGCACCAAAAGAAATGAAGTGTCTAAACACAAGGGTCGAGTGCAAGACAATCCAAGCATAACATGCATAGGGTGTAGTGAAGATAGTGTGGCACTCAACACAATAGAAAGAGCTATTGTTCATCATGTGTGAGGCAATCAAGGCAAGCATGTAGCAATCAATGGGACATGGCATATGTGAAGAAACGATATTGTTGCAACCAAACATGTGAGAGGAGCAAGTAATCCAAGAATTGGATGCAACACACAAGGCATATATATCATGATGCATGGAATGGTGAAAATGACAAGTCGAAGCAAGATCTCTAACAAGTGTGCAATCAAGTGGTCCAAGTCTCATGGTGCAAGCAACACAAGTAGTATGATCCACAATATTCATGCTCATGGTTGTGGGATTCTCAAAAGAGAATGATATTACCTTGAAAGCATGCCCTTGTGCGTCCTTCACAATGCCGAAGCACAAGCAAGTATGATGTAGAAGCGTCGTGGTAGAAGGTGGCTCACTCTCAAGAGCTCGGATTATCAAGTCACATGATGTGGAAGTTGACACAAAGTCTAAGTATCCTACACATGCACAAAACAAAGCAAAGAACATATGCGCATGGTAGATAAACACATCATCCATCATGATGGTTCTCTTCTCTTGCACATAACCATTAGAAGCACAAGTGCATGAATAATATGATACAACAATGTCTATATTCATGACACTAGGTATATGGTGCAAAGAGGCAAGACAAGCATGCTTCACAAGAAAAATGTCAAAATCTCCAATCATATGTGAGAATGCTATGGGGGAAAACTCATTATCAAGACTAGAATCATTGTTGCACTCAATACATGGCAAATCGTCTAACATGAGAGTGGAAACACATGGAGATATATGACAAGATGCAATAACAATCATGTGCAAAGCATGTAGATGGTTGTCATCAACCGCATGAAATGAGAAAGTATGAATCATTGGTGATGCAACATAAGCAAGCATAGTAATCAAGGCGTGTAAACTAGTGGAGCGAAGATGCAACACACTAGAGGAAATCATGGCAATCATGTCATGTGAGCAAATAATAGGAAAATGCAATGCACATGACATATCGCAAGCACAAGCACAAAGCAAGATCATAATATCATCGTAGGCATGGGGCACAAAGCAAAGATGACAATGACAAGTGATATCTCCACCAAGCTTGCAACTACACATTGATCCGGAGCATCCTACGATCATCCCCATGTACACTCGAGCATACACCATTGGACCTAAGGTGAACTCGCTCCTTTACGAATCTTCCATTTTTGCATGTAAGACATGGATGCTACTTCAAGCGCGGACCTTGTGCATACTCAGGTACACCCGAGGAGACCATGGAGAGCCCAAGGACCAAGGCCAAGCATGCACGGAAGCGAAGGAAGGAGAAGGAAGAAGAGCCAGCTGCTACAGCGGCCGGATATCCGGCCCTTGCCCGGGAAATCTGGCATCGGCTATCCACAGAACACCGGAAAGGACCAGCAGAGCCCGGACATCTGGACATCACCCCGGAAATCCGGCTCCTCCCGAAGTCCCGGACATCTGGCCCCTGCCCGGAAATTTGTCCCCTCCATCACCAAATGCAACTGGAAGACCCAGGCCAGCACGGACATCCGGCCTCCCAGCCCGGACATCCGGCCCGTCGCGAAGCCCCGAACATCCCGCCCCCAGCCCGGACATCCGGCGCCTGTGTGCGCACAGTGAACGGGCCATGGGCCCATGTATCCCCCCTCTCACTTACCCCTTCATGGACTAACACTATATATAGACACCCCCTCCTCCTCCTAGTTAGGGTTAGCATTGGTTTATCTCATATTTAGAGACAGAGCATTGCTCATCCACATCGGATCTACTCCACGAGAGAGACTGCGGCCTCTACGGAGAAGATCCCTTTGGATTCAAGACCTCCTTGCGGAGAAGAACTTCAAGACCTCCTCACGGAGAAGACCGGTTACCTCTTGTATCATACGTTGTTGACTTTGGATCTTGTATCTCCCTTTGTGTTCATGGATCTAGCGCATGTGTGATCATACTTGTTGGTTCGAGTGTTCTCTTGTGTTCCTCTCATGATTTTCCCCTCGTTTCCCTCCTCGTGTTCTTCGTGTTCATCGCGGGATCCGCTCCTTTCGTGAAAGATCGGCCATATAGGGTTTGACCATACATCATCTTGGTATCATGAGCCACGTTGCTCACGATTTTGGAGCCTCCCCTCTTCGTTTTCTAGCCTAATTTTGTTGTGTTCTTCCCCAATTTCGAAAATCCCCACCAAAAATAGCCCCAAGTTTTTTGTGATTTGTTGGTTTGACGAAGTTTTGTTGGATTTGATCCATGGATTTGCTTGGTTTCAAGTGGATCTAGCATCTCCCCAAGTTTCCCCATCTTTCATCCATGAAATCTCTCCAATTTTGACCTTGGAATCATCAATTTCCACCCCAATTCGAAAATTTCCGCCCCAAACGAGATCTGGAATCGTCAGGCCGGACATCCGGGTCCCGAGCCGTACATCTGGCTCCTGGAACACCAAATCTTCTTGGTGCTAGACAAACAGCCCCGGAAATCCGGGCTCCACCTCGAATATCCGGCCCCTGTACATTTCAGCTTTCTAGTTTCACCATTTTGTCCATAACTAATTCATTTGGAGTCCGATTTTCGTGTTCTTTAGCTCGTTGAAAAGCTCTTGACACCTCCTCCCACAAAAATACTACCATCACCATTTGACTCCATCAAATATTTGGAACTTTGGCATCTTTGCCTAGGGCTTCCACTACAACCTCCGCATAACCACCACCGACTTCTGCAACCTAACCAATTTATTTCCTTATAGAATTTGTGGTTGCTTGAGTAGTGATTCGAGTCTCCTAAGGTGTTTAGGCTACTTAGGGATGATTGCTTCTTCATCAACCACCACCACCATAACTCCCACATCGGCTTGCCCACCATACACTTCCACCACCCCAACTTAACCCAATTTTGTTTGTGTTGTGAGTTGTGTCTCCTAAGGTGTTTCGGCTACTTAGGGACCGCGCTTCCAACTCCGACACCGTGTATAGTCCACCACCTTACCCTCCATTTCCGCATTGCATACTCCATAACCCATCATTGTCATTCCGCAATTCCATTGAGCTTCCACAAAACCACCACCACATCCCGATACCACCACTTGACATTTGAGATTTTTAGTTCGCGGTTTTTCCGTTTCCTAAGGTGTTTCGGCTACTTAGGGATGAGTCACCATCATCTTGGTATCTACATCAAGAGCACCGCCACTCATCATCACCGCGGATGGTAACCTCCATATCATCTTGGTATCATGGTATCCCTCCATTGTATATTCCCTTGCCATTGCATTGATAACCGCTAGATTATTTTGCATCACTTGCCTATCGAGACTAGCCATTTGAGTATTGCCGGCAACATTACTTGTGCACATTAGTGATATACACCATACATTGCATACATACCATTCCATATCGGTATCATATCATCTCGTGTGCCTCAAGTTTGTTCCTGCGTATACACAATTACTATCTTGGTTTGTGCATTTTGCAAAGTGGCCATATACAAAAAAAAAGCTTTTAAGCAAAAGAGAAAGAGCAAAGAGCTTGTAAGCAAGAGCCGTAGCATCATACCACATTGCATATAAGATTGTCATATTTGATCATTCCACCGGAACATCATACATAACATACTTGGGATAGAAAGTTGATACATTTTGTATATCATAGGTTGTGCACAAGTGTCCTATCAACCTATAGAGAAATCGTGCTGGCGTCTCTCTTGAGTTGTGCAACACGAGCCTTTTTCGTGGATTCCACATTTTATGCTCATCCTTGGTTGCACGACCACATTTATCTATCTGTGTGTGCGTTTCCGTGTGCCATTCATTGCTATTGGTCTACTTGTTTCACTTGCGAATTCGTGAATCTCTTTCAACATTATTGACTCTTGCTAACATTTTGCATCAAATTTTTTGTGCCACTATCCACACCGAGCTCCATCATAAGCCTTATTTGTGTAGGTGTGAGAAACCGACAAGAATTGGTACCAATTGTGTTATTTCCTTGTGACATCATTGAGTGATCATTGATCCATCTTCAACATTGGTCAATGTACATTTGGTATAGTTCTTATCCTTTCTCCACTCATATTTGCTCGAGTATTGTGATGGATAGGAAAGGCATTTCATCTCCGTTCTTCCACAACAACGACGGCATGAACAACTACATCACCAAAGCGTCAATCTTCGATCTACAATGACAAATACAAGGCGCACAATCAAGATTGTGAGAGCGCATTGAGAACCTCTCCATCGACATTCGTCACTCCGAAGCAAGGAAAAGGGACTACATCGACAACAAGATTTCCGCACAAAATGAGGAGCAAGATGCAAGGATGGAGGAGATTCAGACCTTGTTGATCAACCGTTCTTCCACTTCATCATCCTCAAGGTGGCGACGTTCAAGTCACAAGTCTTCGGAGTGCAAAAGTGATGCAAGCGCAAGTCGTCCACGTCCACATCTCCATGGCGACCACCATCACGTTCATGATCCACATCAACATGAAGGGCAAGTCACCTCCAAGCATCATGTGCACGACGACGACGAATGCCATCGAGCTCAAGAACAACAGCGACACCATCATCATGAAAATGCTCGCCAAGTGCAAATGCACAAGTCCCAACAATCCCTACTTCACGCCAAGGCCAACCTTCATGAGCATAAGAGAAGATCCCGAGACGAGCACCACCAGGACGGAGCTACGGCTACACCAACCAATTCGGCATATTTGCCAAGTGTTATCAAGGCATCCTCGCCTTCGGACGTACGACATCTTTTCCTACTTCCCATTAGTTCACCTACATCGACGTCTTCAACTACAAGGCGACCACCTAGAAGCGAGGGCGACACTTCCATCTTCGAAATCCCCTCAAGGAAGATGGTCGAGCATGGGAAATTCCCTTCGGTCATGGAGATGAGCCACGAGGTGCCACATCATATGGACCTCCAACAACAAGATGGTGACAAGAAGGTCGAGCAAGGGCCATCCCCTTCGACAATGGCACCAAGCATGAACCTGTTCAACTACATGAAGACGGCGCCCCAAAAGGACTCATTCTCTGAGTCAAGCTATGAGACCGCAAATGAGACCTTACCTTTGGTCTTAGGGGAGAGTGATGATGTGCCATCTTCGGCCTTCATCCATGGCTACGACTACGACATGATTGAGCATGGAGACATTTGCACCTACATCTCTCCGACACCCACATATGAAGAGATCCACCACGTGAGTGCCATGAGTGACTCCACCATATGTGACATTGAGTGCATTTCCTATGAGAGGATGAGTGTGACCACTACTAGCCCCACACTTGAGAGCATGCCACACATCCTATGTGAGGTTGAGAGCCATTTGAGTGACTCCACCAACTATATGAGTGAGAGCATCCAAGAGGGAGTGAGTGAGCCACAACACTTAGTGAGTGAGGTAGTTGACACGACACGTGAGGCCACTATGATTTCTAACGATTTAACCTCTACTCCGAGTGTGTTTTCTTCTTCGGTGCTAGGTCTCCTACATGATGACACGCCTATCCTCGACGAGTCCATACCTCCAACAACGACGATGGCCGTGGTGGAAGAATATGCACCCCCACATGGTTCCATCAAGATGAAGATGACCACGACTTCATCTTCGACACCTCACCTACAACACATGAGCGATGCTCCAAAGGTAACATAGGTGATGGTGCTTCTCTTGTCCCACTAGTGGACTATTTTACGAATGATTGCTTGCATGATGTTGACACACCTATTCCCATGCTTCATGCTAGTGCGACTCCCTCATGTCATGACTTACCTATTTAAGATGAATATGATGATGAGCATATTGATTTTCCTAGTTGTGATGCAATGCTACATAGGATTTCACGTGAAAATTCTTTTGGTCACATCATGTTCGACAATCCTTTAAACTTGTCATATGCTATGAGCGAGATCTACCATATTGCATCATTTCAATCTCAACATAGTAGCTATGCACGCCCCATTAAAATAAATCCATTTGCACTTATGGCATAGATGACGAGATGATGGTCATTGGCTTTTCTTTTTCATGTTATGATATTGCCATGCTTCCTTTACATGATTTGCGCAATTCATCTACTATACCATGACATGATCACATTGTTCCAAATATGCTTTGTTTTGGATGTTGTCAATATTCTACAAGAGATGTTTCCGTTAGTGCTCATGAGGAGACCCCCATAGTTTCCTCATACATATTAGGAGATTTTAATGCATTTCATACATTGCATGATTCTCATAATTGCTTGCACCATATGCATTCCATGAATAAGAATGCTCTACGTATTTCTCATGATGCATTACACAATTTGAGTCTCCATTATGCTATACATAACAACAAACCTATCATGATGGATGGCATGTTTCTATATCACGCATCTCATTTATTTGAGCATTGGATATTTTTTGCTAACCAACATAAGCACGTACGCATCATGATGGATGATGTGTACATATACCACGCACAAACAATTTTTCCTTTGCCTTTGTTTTGTGTAGGTACTCATGTATACTCATCAACCTCTCATTCCCAAGAGTTGACGAAACGAGCTCTTGAGAGCAAAGATGATTTGGGATCCCGTGAACTATCCTTCCCACCGCTCTCTTGGCACAACGACTACACGCATCTCTCTCACTTGGCTCTCACACGGCTATTGGCTATATACTGCTTGTCGCTTCATGCTCATTTTACTGTGTTCACTTTGCATGCTATGCTTACTTCTATGCCTTTGCCATGCAATTGTGACCCTTGCGTGCATCTACCCATGATTCACCATTATGCTACTCCTTTGTGTATTTGCATGCTTGGTGGAGATCCTTGTCGGTGTCAAAACTGGCGGATCTCGGGTAGGGGGTCCCGAACTGTGCGTCTAGGCCGGATGGTAACAGGAGGCAAGGGACACGAAGTTTTACCCAGGTTCGGGCCCTCTCGATGGAGGTAAAACCCTACGTCCTGCTTGATTAATATTGATGATATGGGTAGTACAAGAGTAGATCTACCATGAGATCGAGGAGGCTAAACCCTAGAAGCTAGCCTATGGTATGATTGTTGTTGTCTATGTTGTCCTACGGACTAAAACCCTCCGGTTTATATAGACACCAGATAGGGTTAGGGTTACATAGAGTCAGTTACAATGGTAGGAGATCTGCATATCCGTATCGCCAAGCTTGCCTTCCACGCCAAGGAAAGTCCCTCCCGGACACGGGACGAAGTCTTCAATCTTGTATCTTCATAGTCCAGGAGTCCGGCGGAAGGTATAGTCCGGCTATCCGAACACCCCCTAATCCAGGACTCCCTCAGTAGCCCCTGAACCAGGCTTCAATGACAACGAGTCCGGCACGCATTTTGTCTTCGGCATTGCAAGGCGGGTTCCTCCTCCAAGTACTCCATAGAAGATTTTGAACACAAAGATAGTGTTCGGCTCTAAAAAATAAGTTTCCACATATTGCCTTAGAGAGAATAATATTTACACAAATCCAATCTGCTAACGTTTTCCGAAGTGCGACACACCACGGCCAAGCCTTTATCTGAGTCATTTCATTATCCCACCTCAGCGCGTTATGCGAGGCGGTTTCCTTGGCACGTCTTGTCAAAGAAGAGATCATGTCCCCTTATTCCAGGATTCTCATCAATACGGGCATGGGTAACCCAACCGCGCCATTGGAGATAAGCGATTTTTACCAGGCTGGTGGGGACATGTAGTTGCGTCCACCCCATATAAGGGGATAAGGATCCACCATTCCACCTACGCCTTCTTCCTCCTTTGCCTATCCATTCTTGCGCACTCGAGCTCCAGCACCCAAGTCCGCACTCACACCTCCACCTTCTCCAGCCATGTCCGGAGTAGGAGGCAAGTGGATGGTCTCCTTCGTCACGGAGGGACATATCAAAAAGCTGAGGAAGGCCGGATACCTGTCTAACGACATCGCGTACCGGCTCCCCGAAAAGGGGCAGCTCATCCCCACCCCTAGGCCCCATGAGAGGGTGGTGTTCCTCCCCCATTTCCTCCGCGGACTTGGCTTCCCTCTCCACCCATTTTTCCCGGGGCTCATGTTCTACTACGACCTGGATTTCCATGATCTGGCCCCGAACTTCGTCCTCAACATCTCGGCGTTTATCGTCGTGTGTGAGGCCTTCCTCCGCATCCGCCCCCATTTCGGCCTATGGCTCAAGGCTTTCAATGTCAAGCCGAAGGTGGTGCGCGGCAACCAGGCAGAGTGCGGAGGCGCCATGGTGGGCAAGATGGCCAACATCCTTTGGCTCGAGGGCTCCTTTGTGGAGACCCTGAAGGGGTGGCAATCGGAGTGGTTTTACATCACCGAGCCACTCGACACCGAATGGGTCGCACCCCCCGAGTTCCGGTCCGGACCCCCAACGCGGCTCACGTCCTGGAAAGAGACGGGCCTGTCGTGGGGTAAAAAAGGAGAGCTAACCGGACTCCAAACATGCGTCAAAACCCTGGCGGACAAGAAGCTCAAACTTGTCAACGTAGTCCAGGTTATGCTCATCCGCTTGATCCTCCCGTGCCAACAACGGGCTTCAACCTGTGGGAGTTCGACCTGGCGTGGCACCAAACTCTGAGCAGGCTCTTCGACACGATGTACGAAGATGCCTGGAAGGTGCTTTTCAAGGGCGCCGAGGCTCCCGCATCCGCTACTGAGGATCGCGGATTCAGCGCGCAGCGTCACGCTCTCGCGGTAAGCTATTTTTTCCTTTTACAGGGTATTAGTTTTTCATAGTTTGACTCCATGCGGGATCTAAGCTCCCTTTCCTATGACAGGATTGGCAGGTGACGTACGGATAGATCAACTGTCCGGCCCCTTTGCCCGTAGGCCCAGTGGACGCTCACTTGGCAAGGCTGCTAGTTCCAGCACCCTATGTGGTGCCAGAGAAGAAGGTTAAGAAGAAGGCCACGGGGACTCGAAAGAGTGCCCGACGCCCGGAGGTGTCGGATTCATCATCCGACGAATCCAAGATGCACTCCTCCCTTGAAGACGAGGAGGAGGAGGAAGAGACACCTCCCCCTCCAGCGGGGGAAGGGAAGAAAAGGAAGGCCGCCCCAACTGGGGAGGCCGAAGGGTCCAAGAAGGGGAAAACCCTTCCTCTGGACTGTTCCACCTACGCCGACGGCGGCAGTGAGGAGTGGGCGCCTAGGGCCAAGCCCCTAGCCAAGTCGTAAGTATCCAGATACCAGAGTAATTCATAGTATTCGTTTGTTGCACAGCTTTCCCGCATGTCGAATATGTTTATGCAGCCCACCCAAAGACCGGCTCGACGCGTCGTCGAGCGGCTCACTGGACTCGTCGGATGTGAACTCGCTTCCGATGGCTTCCTCCCCCCGCCCTGCGGACGAAACCGAAGTGTTGTCCCAACAGGTTCCAAGCCGGGAGGAGGTGGTCCTGGAGGCGCCGCAAGGCGACCTCCCGGAATCCAGGAGCAAAGGGGATGAAACCCCCCAGGGATCCAAGTCCGGCTCTAGGCCAGACACTGCTCCGGATCCTTCAAAGGTTCCAGAGTCCGGCGGGCGACCTCCTTCCAAGAGGAGCCAGCCCACTGTGCCGGTGGCCCCCGTCCAACCGGAGGCGCCGGACAATATGCTGGAGGTGCTCCAAGGCGCCTCCATAGACGAGGAGCACCGCACTATTATGAGTGCGGTGGTCCAGAAGGTTCAGTCCGCCAAGAGCGGACTGACTGAAGCTTGTACTAGCCTTTTGACAGGCTTTGAGGTAAGTAAAGAATGTGTAAATAATAGTACCGCATAGACAGTAGCCCCTGATGCTCTGTTTGGTGTTCGGTAAGAAAAGCCGAATAGAGGATCAAATAGAATTCGCAGGAGTCTAACAAAAATGAGTCAATATGCGTATGCAGGCTTCTCTGCTTGCGTCCGCCGCACTGACTGCGGAAGTGGACACGCTAAAGCAGAACCTCGAGCGGTCCGAGAAAGAGCTCGGTCGTGCCAAGAAGTAGCTCGAGGACAATGAAGGTAAGAAATACCTTGTTTAAATATATATATATATAAGGTGCAATTGCAAGAAATAACAGGATTAACATGGCTATTTTAGGGGCCACATTTGAAGTGGCGACCCTTAAGCAAGCGCTGCTCGAGGCCGAGAAGAGGGCGGCCACGGAGCGCACCGAGTGGGAGAAGTATGAGGCCGAGGTTGGCAAAGTGCGGCAAGAGCTCCAGGTTCTCATGAAGAAACATGAGAGTTTCGAGATTGACTCGAAGGCGCGAGCGTCTGAGCTTGTGGCGGCTATTGAAAATGCCAAGTCTGCCAAGGCCGAATCCCAAAAGACCCTCCAGGAGTTGGATGAGGTGAAGAAAATAGCAGCGGGTAAGGCATTCTTTATGCAAAGCAAACAAATAAACGTGAGTTACTTGTTACTTACCCGAATCCGGAGCTCTCCAGGAGCGTTCGCAGATCTTCCCCAGAGTGTGTCCGATGCTGCCGCATTCTATCGAGCCGAGGAGGGCAGCTCGACCGAGAAGGTGTTCTGGTCTCAGTATGCCGAGGCCGGACACCCCGTACCCCTAAGCGACCAGCTGAAGCAGCTGGTCGAGCTCCACAAGGCGGCCGAACAGGCCATGAAGGGCCTCTTGGTCCGGCTGTGGCCTGGAGAAGCTTCGCCTGAGAGCTATTTCGGGCTAGTGCGGCGGCTGGTGGAGGCCTGTCCACACTACAAGAAATATGTCAACTTATGACCACCACTATTGGTCACTGAATGGTCACAAATTTCCATTTATGACCTTTTTGTGACCAAAAACATAAGGTCAAAAGCTGGGCGTCGTAAACTGACTATAGCGACCTTTAACAAAAGGTCGTTGATCCTATGAACTTCTGTTTTGGTCACTAGCAACCTCCCCAGGCCACGTAGGCATCCAGCGTGGCAAGCTGATGTGGCACAAGATTCAGCCCGGTCCAATTCAGTTTTCTACATGGGCCGAGCCCATTAATTCAGCCTTTTTATTGTTTTTTTCATGTGAATTTTTGGTCAGCTACATGGGCCACGCCCTACAATTCGGCCTTTTAATTTTCTAGGCCATGGCCCTTTTGCAAACCATTTCATTAGGCCTTTTTGTAAGGTTTTACAGAAATGCACAATATTCCAGTCCACTATTATTTGGGCTATAGCATTTTTGATCCAGTAGACCATTTGGTCTTTTTATTATTCACTGATTTCCAGTTTACACATTTGAATAGCAAACACTCAATAATTCTCTCAATTAAATGATTAAATTCAGAAATCATTCATCCAAATACACACAACAGCACATACAAGTCTGCATGTCCAACCTCAACTAAAACAAGCAAAAACAGATACACATCAACTAAAGTTGTGGTGCGCTTCCATCACAGCAGCAGCAACCTAAGCGACATTAGATCACCAAAAATAAACAATGCCATCAACATGAGGCGGTAATCCAACTTCAACACTTTGTGAGGAGCAGCGCCACCAGGAGGATGCCGATCGCCTCTGGTACCTGGCCACAGGTCACATCAGAAATATTCAGAAATCAGTTGAACATAATTGACTACAAAAGAAATCAGAATTGAACAGAATTGTCATGCTTGTCTACTTTCAGGAAAGTTAATACATATTTCCATGCTTGTCTACCAAAGAAACTGTATCAACTTAACACTTTGTCATGCATAAGTGTTTCACATCAAAAACATACAGCAGTGCAGACTCAAAATTGTATCAACTTAACACTTAGTCATGCATAAGCGTTTCACATCAAAAACATACAAAATTTGGAGTAGGAAACTAAATCTCTAAATACTCCAGCTGCAAATACTGCTAACACTAATAGGCCAGTAGCAAATACTATATTTTTGGAGTTTTAACAAATGTTCAGTAATTTATGGAGTACAGCAGCAACATCACGTTAAGAAAGTGAGCTAAATCATCACATTTTCAACTCTAAAGGTGCGGCAGGTCCTAACCCTATCATAGGCATACGTGCAAACAGGTGCATGACAGTGTTAAGTTTTATACAAGGATGTGGCTTATTGAAACTGAAAGTCCAAGTAAAAGTCGTCAAGAGCAAAAATAATGAAATGTTTAGTCCCAGGTTTGTGAACTACGCATCAATTCTTTTAAACTTGTAACACGGAGGCTGAGTTAGTACGCAGAATGTCTGTAAGCTACAACATGGCCCATCCAAGAACAGCCCAACCCGTCAGCTACAAAGTGCATGAAATAAAAACAAAATACCATACTTATTTTGAGCTTTATTTTTTTTGTTCTTACACGGGCCGCTAATAAATAAAGAGTCAGAAAAGCGTCTGAATGGAATGGAGGCTTTGTTTCAGGTAGCAAAGTGGCAAGCAATCTATTTGTGCAGCAGCAATTCTAGGCTTCACTCTGCTCATGATCTACTAATGACTTCTAGCATAAAAAAACACTTCTGGCCTAGTAAGCAACAGTATAGCATGCACTTATTAAATTCTTAAGAGTAGAACATGCATTGTTTATTAAGGGAATCATCTGTTACAATTTGTGTTAAAATCTCCTAGGAGTTCAAAGGCTAGAAACAATCTACTATGGAGAAGTGAAGGACCCCAAGTACCTTAAGAGTAGCACATGCATTGTACAACTCTTCTTTACGAGTATCTCCGAAACCATCAGCGTTACCTGTAAAAGTGGTAGTCATCACATGGAAAAATTAGCCAAGCACAGCTCTAATATGGAAAGAAGCACTTCTGTATTTCTATTATATATGCTAGAGAAACTGATTTCTAGTGTTAAAACGTGCAGCTCTGTATACATAATTCTGGTAAGCTAGGCAGAAGCTTAAATATTGAGTGTATAGAAATAGTCATGTGTATGCATATGTAAATCAATATGTCAAATTTATGGCCAACTAGAGATTCATGTATACAATTTGCTAGAGAAGAAAATAACAAGTCAGTTTGTAGCTAGCCTACCAGCAGTTTAACAACACTAATAGATTTGCATTTGATGCTGCCACTTAATTTCAAGACATGACAAGACAAAAAGCATGGCATCAACACGAGCATCAATAGCATACTAACACCTAAATTGATAAAAAATTAATGGAGTCCCATCCATCCATGAGAAAAGAAAGTGCCTTTGGTTGATAAAGAGAAGAGAAGACTACCTCTTGCTGGGATCAAACCAGAGGATACCAGCGCATCCACCCATGAGCAGGTTGTGTGGCTCGAGGACATGGTCTCGGACACCGCGTTCGTGCCATCATCGAGGCCGAATCATGGATGGTCTGATAGAGTTACCACAAGCAAACTTACACGTACACATGAAGTTTTAATTAATTAAATGATTAGGAAGCAAAGGCAATTGGAAATCTAGGAGTTGACTTGGATCGTGAACAAGCATATCGGACCACAAGATTTAATTAATTAAGTAACCAAAATTTACTTGGCCCAGGAATAGAAAAGCAAAGCTCGATGTACATAAACAGTCTGGCAATTACCTTCTCAACATACTGCTCCCTCATAACTAGGCTGACATTCTCCTTCTTGAATGCAATCTCAAGAATCTGAAAATCACAATTCTTAGTGTTAGCTTGTAAAAGAATCGATACTGCTAGTTCTGGGTATTCCTAAGTGAATCATTGGAGTGCCAAAATCCAATGGCATGCAGGTCCTACACCCGCCAGGATTGTCAACTTCTCATCAAATCCAACAAAACACCAACTGAAGAGAACTATGAGGCATCAAAAGTAAAGCTAACTATGTCATGGCAACCACAACAGATAATTCTCCAACAACAAAAGTGATAGCATACCACAGGGCTGCCAAATCGAGCAATAGTGTCAAGTAAATTTCCTCAAATGCTTGCTAGTAAGGATTGCAATAGTCGAGCTGCTGTAGTGATGCAATAGTGCCAAATCAATGGTGCCCAACTGCATCAAATCGAGCAATAGTGCCAAATCACTTCACCTACTCATGGCAAAGTGCACCCAAATGTCTCTATTAGTCCAGCAGCATCTAAATCGAACTCCACATGCATGCTAGTAAGGGAATCCACCGGCAAACGAACGAAGATTTGGTCACGAGCCAAACCCACGATGGATGGTGCAAAGATGGTACCTCGAAGGTGCTGGAGCCGGACTGGAGGAGGTCGGGCTGGCCATCCTAGCGGGGCAGCGTGCTGCGGTAGATGACATCGCCGCAGGCCATCACGGTGCGGGGCAGGCCCACCACCTCCACCAGCTGCCGCCCCACCTTGGCCCCGAGCTCCGCCGACGCCATCACCTGCCGGACCAACGCTGCCACGGCGGGGGGCGCCCGGCGGCGCCGGCGGAGGCGGAGACTCCTGGAGCCGCTTGATGCGCACCTGGCCGGCGGAGGCGGAGACGTCAGCCACCAGATGTGGTGCCTCGCCGATCTGTGCGCGGTGGGAGAGGAGGAGGAGGGACGCGGCGGCGGGGCTAAGGTTGGGGGAGATGAGGAGGTCGTCGGCGGTGGGGATGGGGGAGGCCGGCAGCAAGGTAGGGGGTGGGATGGCAGAGAGAGGGAGGTATGGGTCGGGGAGAGGGAGATTGTGAGGTGAGGGAAGGGGATAGGATGGCGGCGGCTGCGTATGGATCCGGGAGAGAGGGAACGGAGCAGGGGAGGGGGTGGATCTGGCCGCCGCCATGGCCATGGCCATGCCATGCGGCTCGGTCTATGTCATGAGCGAGGAGGGAGCGCGGATCCGACCGCGGCCTTGGGAGAGAAAGGGAGGGGAGGGGTTGCCGGAGGCCAGGGTTGGGGTAGAGGACGAAGGACGGCACTGGTGGCGGCTGGGTGGTTGGGGATCGAGAGGGTTGGGGGTGGCGGCTGTGGGACGAGAGAGGGAGAGTGGATCCGGGGAGAAGAGTGGATCGGGGAAGCTAGGGTTTGGGTGAGAGGGTGAGGGCTGCCGTTGGATCCAGAAGCATCCGACGGTGGTTGATGCATGATCCGCGTGATATGCCTATGGACCAATCAGAACGCACCAAACAGTTTGATGATTTTTTGACCAAATAAATTGGTCGTGATTGATTACATACAATTTTTTCATTCCTTTTTTCAATCCTTAAAATGAGTTTTTTTGTGAAAGACCTATCCAATATTTGTTCAAATGATGTCATATTTTGCACAAGTTTCATCTTAGATTGGCAAACAACATTGACAAAGGGAGTTTTCATTTTCTTGGACGAAAAAACCATTTTCGATTTTTCAAGTGCCCAAAAGGAGTTTTTTTGTGAAGGACCTCCCAAATAATTGTTGCAAAATTGGACCAAATCATTTTTCTAAAATACTAGGCCATATTTAATGCACAATTGACAAAATGGTTGTGTGTAAAAAGTTTTGATCCACCTCTCGTGAAAAAGACAAATTTCCGCCGATTCAATTGGAAGCAGGTCAAATTTGAACTGCAGCTACCTCATAGTTTGCTATTTATTTTTTCCAAAAATCATTTCTAGGTACATAAGTATCTATTTAATCATAGAAACACCAAAAAAGTTCCAAGATTCAATCACTAGCTAGGAACGGTTATTCCCGCCGTTTTGACCGCATTTTGAAACGGGCATAAAAAATTCAAAAAAAATCAAAAAAATTGGGAAACCTTCGCATTGTGGCATTGTATGTGGCCAAGTTCCTAGGAAAAATAACAAAATTGTAATACGGCAATTATTTTAAAAAAGTGTTCTCAGAAACGAGCTATCACGTGTGGAGATCCATGGCTTTCAAGCTAAATGATCAATCTTATGGCCACATCCATGGCATAGTTTGTTCAAATGATCTCATATTGCGCACAAGGGTGCATATTGGAATGGCAAACAATGTTGCCTAAGGAAGTTGTCACTTTCTTTGGACGAAAAAACTATTTTCCATTTTTTGAGTGCCTAAAAGGAGGTTTTTTTGTGAAGGACCTACCATATATTTGTTACAAAATTGGACCAAATCATTTTTCTAAAATACTAGGACATATTTAATGCACAATTTACCAAATGGTTGGGTGTAAAATGTTTTGATCCACCTCTCATGAAAAAGACAAATTTCTGCCGATTCAGCTGGAAGCGGGTCAAATTTGAACTGTAGCTACCTTGTAGTTTTCTCTTTATTTTTTTCAAAAATCATTTCTAGGTACATAAGTATCTATTTAATCATAGAAACACCAAAAAAGTTCCAAGATTCAACCACTAGCTAGGAACGGTCATTCCCGCCGTTTTGACCGCATTTTGAAACGGGCATAAAAAATCAAAAAAAATCAAAAAATTGGGAAACCTTCTCATTGTGTCATTGTATGTGGCCAAGTTCCTAGGAAAAATAACAAACTTGTAATACGGCAATTATTTTAAAAAGTGTTCTCAGAAATGAGCTATCATCTGTGAAGATTCATGGCCTTCAAGCCAAATGATCAATCTTATGGCCACATTCGTGGCATAGTTTGTTCAAATGATCTCATATTATGCACAAGGGTGCATATTGGAATGGCAAACAATGTTGCCTAAGGAAGTTTTCATTTTCTTTGGACGAAAAAACCATTTTTCATTTTTCGAGTGCCCAAAAGGAGGTTTTTTTATGAACAAAATACCAAATAATTGTTGCAAAATTGGACCAAATCAATTTTCTAAAATACTAGGCCATATTTAATGCAAAATTGACAAAATGGTTGGGTGTAAAAAGTTTTGATCCACCTCTCGTGAAAAGGACAAATTCCGGCCGATTCAGCTGGAAGCGGGTCAAATTTGGTCAAATTTGAACTGCAGCTGTCTCATAGTTTGCTATTTATTTTTTCCAAAAATCATTTCTAGGTACATAAGTACCTATTTAATCAGAGAAAAACCAAAAAAATTCCAAGATTCAACCACTAGCTTGGAACGGTCATTCCCGCCGTTTTGACCGCATTTTGAAACGGGCATAAAAAATTCAAAAAAAATAAAAAAATTGGGAAACCTTCGCATTGTGTCATTATATGTGGACAAGTTCCTAGGAAAAATAATAAACTTGAAATACGACAATTATTTTTAAAAAATGTTCTCAGAAACCAGCTATCACGTGTGGAGATCAATGGCTTTGAAGCCAAATAATCAATCTTATGGCCACATCCATGGCATAGTTTGTTAAAATGATCTCATATTGTGCAAAAGGGTGCATATTGGAATGGCAAACAATGTTGCCTAAGGAAGTTTTCATTTTCGTTGGACGAAAAAACCATTTTCCATTTTTCGAGTGCTCGAAAGAAGGTTTTTTGTGAAGGAACTACCAAATAATTGTTGCAAAATTGTACCAAATCATTTTTATAAAATACTAGGACATATTTAATGCACAATTGACAAAATGGTTGGGTGTAAAATTTTTTGATCCACCTCTCGTGAAAAAGACAAATTTCCGCCGATTCAGTTGGAAGCGGGTCAAATTTGAACTGCAGCTGCCTCATGGTTTGCTATTTATTTTTTCCAAAAATCATTTCTAGTTACATAAGGACCTATTTAATCATAAATACATGGTTTGGTGGCGATACGTCGAGGTTTGGGCGGTGGCCGAGGGCCCCAACTCTAGAGCGCGTAAACTCGCATGCCCGTCGCGTGGTCACCGCGTGACCGTCATGTTGCCATGTGTTCTGGGCGGCCTAGGTATGTCTAGTGGGTTGGGCACTCCCCAGGTTGGTGCTAGGAAGAAAATTACAACATAAGATTCTCACGAGGAGACCGATCGATGCTCAAACATGAATTAGCAGCCAAGTTTTTGATTAGCGGTACGGGAAATGCACATGGCCAATGGGCGTGAGTTTTGGCTGAGGATGATCATCTAGTAAGGAGAATGTCTTCACAAATTTTTAGCTCAAAAGGAGGATCCTAGGTGGTACTTGCTTTGCAAAGTACCACGCTGGACAAAAATATGAATGTTGAAGCTGGGCTCAAAATAATGAATGGATTGAGCTGAAATTTTGTGGAGGATGGTTATTTGGGCATAGTAAAGCATTGTAGAAAATTGATACCATTTGGACATGCCAAAGTAGTACTTCCTTCACAATGCTCTTCTATGGACAGAAACTTGGGAAAACTAGTGAGAGAGATTGGATGAACGAAATGAGCTCAAAATTGGTGTAGGTAAGTTACTTAGGTATGGTCATGCGCTGGTAAATTTTCAGATCATTTGGGTAAGCCTAGCTAGTAATTACTTCACAAAGCTTCTCTCGCGGTAGAAACTTTGGAAATTTCCCGAGAAAGATTTACTAGGAAAATTGAGCTGAATATTATCATGTGGTAATGATTTGGGTATGGAAGAGTGCCCGAAAAGTTTGAGGGTAATAGGAGGGGTCTATATAACACTTGCTTTGCAACGTGCCAATTTGGCCATAAAATATAAATTGAACCTGGGCTCACATAGATGATTTGACTGAGCTGCAATTTGGAGGAGGGTGATAATTTGGGCATTGAATGAATTGTATAAATTTCATGTCATTTAGAGATATAAAAAGGTACTTGCTTCACAATGCTTCTAGGTGGACAAAAACTTTGGAAATTTGCCGAGGAAGATTTGCTAGGCAAATGGAGCTGAATTTTGTCATGCAGTAATGATTTGGATAGGAAAGAGTGCCCAAAAATTCCAAGGGCAATCAAGAATATATAAATAACACTTCCTTCACAAAGTTTTGTTGTGAACAGAATAGGAAAATGAATATTGTTGAATTAGTTTTGAACTAGGCAAGGAAGGATTTTTACATATTTGATGAACATATGCCCCAAAGAATTTATGAGATTTTTTTGGGAATTTTAGGAATGATAGAAATATAGGTTGCTTTACAACCTAGGGCAAAAACTGCCACATAGACATGATACATAGGCAAAACTGATGAGATGGCACCTAGTCATCACAACCCACCACAATCTACAAGGCTATGACCATCTATATTGGTCATTAACAACTAGAAATAAGGCAGCGGACTAGCACTGTTTTCTTTGTGACCATTTCGTGTAAGGAAATTACGACCTTTCTAACCAAAATGGTCGCAATGGTTTAGGGTTTGGAGCCCCCTGAACAGCTTTTGACCAATTGGTCTAAAATGGTCATAAATTTATGACCAATTCTTCGAGGGTCACTGACAGAAGGTCATAAGTTGATATATTTCTTGTAGTGCCAAGGCTCGAAGTCATCAAGCGCTCCGTCTGCATTGAAGGTGCCCGTAGGGCCCTTGCCCGTGCTAAGGTGCACTGGGGCAAGCTGGATGCCGAGAAGCTTGTGAAGGACGGGCCACCGCCAGGGAAAGAGCATCGCAAGCCCGAGAATTACTATAAGGATGTTCTGAAGGGTGCCTGCCTTGTGGCGGATGAATGTTCTAGGGATGTAATTTTTGAGTAAAACTCACTCGTTTTTGTCCTATGCGCTGAAAACTTGTTCATATGCGCTGAGTAATGCTGTTTGAATTTAAAATATTACCTTCTGTGCGGCTGTTTATCAATTCTGAGAGATGGCGAGTCATCGCCTTCTGCCCCCGTGCCGCTAGTGCTAGGGTGTTCGGGGATAAACCTGAGCGCTCTTTTTCCCATGTTTGGGTCCTTCGAGGGAGGCGCTCAGCCCAACGAACAAGGCCATCGGACTATAACACGTGAACACTCTCACTTAGCCATAGAATTCTATAATTTTAAATTTCGGCGAAGCCCCTAGTATTCGGAAGACCGAGTTCGGGGCGCCATCCACGCCTTGGCCGGACAGAGCCGACTCCTCGCCCTAAGCGGCATAAGTCTTTAGGGACTCGAAAAAACCTCTCGAACAGCGACCAGCTCTCACTTCATCATGACAGTCAGTTTTAGCTTTCTCCACTGAGGTGCTCGGCCCAGCTCAACTAGGGCACAATCGCAGTGGTTCTCCTAGTGCTACCTTAGCCGATATAGCGGAACGTAAGGCACCAAAACATAGGAGCCAGGCAAACCCAACTATTGACCCAAGACATGATTCGGAGCTGATGCATATAATGCTATAAGTTCGGGGTGCCGCACTTGTGAAAGTGTTCAGACTTCTCACGCCATATTGAGGGGTAATAAAGCCCCTGGCGTATTTTGGCCGTACCAAATTGTACGGGTGCAACATGTCGTTAAGGAACATATATATATAAGGTAATGCAAAAATAGACAAAAGCTATGCATTGTTTATTAAAAATAGCTGCGATCAAAGCAGAATGATACCAACAATGCGATAAACAAAAAGTTGGACTATTTAACATGTCTGTTCCAGGGGCAAGCTGTAGAATAGTATGCGAAACAGGTATACTGCTTGTGATAGAGACCCCCTGTGAGTTCCGTGGCTTGTCTGCCTCCCTGGTTCTTGCATCGTTTGTGCGGCAATTGAACTGCCGAACAGGCCTTCCGAAGAATGGAGTCCTGAAAGTAAGAGAAAATTAGGAAATCGGCAGCCCCTGGTGCGGTTTAAGCCGTGTTTCGGGTATGCCGGGATGGTGCCCCTCCCCTTGTACCCATGGTATTTTTAGAGCGTAGTTATGTACGCGAAGCACTGGCGTCACCTTTTTGCGAGGGTTGGGGTTGGGGCCGCATTGCTACGCCTGCTCGGAACATGCCAGGCGGTCTTGTTGTAGGTTACTCGGGGCATTCTGGACGGTGTCCGAATGTTTAATGGCCGGACTGGAGAACTGCCTGGATAGGCTGCTTTGTACTTCCGCTGGAAGGGCCGCCGTGTGCTCCTACATTCGGAGGGAGCGTTCGGTGTTTCCATTGACCGTAATTACTCCTCGAGGGCCTGGCATCTTGAGCTTAAGGTATGCGTAGTGCAGGACCGCATTGAACTTGGCGAATGCGGTTCGCCCGAGCAGTGCATGATAGCCACTGCGGAATGGGACTATGTCGAAGATTAACTCCTTGCTTCGGAAATTATCTAGAGATCCGAAGACCACTTCAAGTGTGACTGAGCCTGTACATTTGGCTTCTACACCTGGTATTACGCCTTTAAAGGTTGTTTTCGTGGGCTTAATCCTCGAGGAATCTATGCCCATTTTCCGCACTGTATCCTGGTAAAGCAGGTTCAGGCTGCCGCCGCCGTCCATAAGGACTCTAGTGAGGTGAAATCCGTTAATAATTGGGTCTAGAACCAATGCGGCGAATCCTCCATGGCGGATGCTAGTGGGATGGTCCCTTGATCAAAGGTGATCGGGCAGGAGGACCATGGGTTGAACTTTGGGGCGACTGGCTCTACCGCGTATACGTCCCTTAACACGCGCTTCCGCTCCCTTTTGGGGACGTGGGTTGCGTATATCATGTTCACCGTCCGCACTTGTGGGGGAAAACCCTTCTGTCCACTTTTGTTCGGCGGCTGGGGCTCCTCGTCGTCATCGCTATGCAGCCCCTTGTCTTCATTTTCGGCGTTTAACTTGCATGCCTGCTTGAACACCCAACAATCCCTGTTGGTGTCATTGGCCGGCTTTTCAGGGGTGCCATGTATCTGGCACAAGTGGTCGAGTATTCGGTCCAAACTGGATGGGCCCCTAGGATTCCTTTTGAATGGCTTTTTCCGCTCACCGGATTTAGAGCCTCTGAATCCGGCATTAACTGATGTATCCTCAGCATTGTCGCCATTAATGCGGCGCTTCGGCTTGTTGCGACGCGACCTGCCGCTACTGTCTCTGGCATCCGAATTACCAGGGTTCTTGGTCATATTGTTGCTACGAGCAAGCCAACTGTCTTCTCCCGCGCAAAAGCGGGTCAAGAGTGTCGTGAGCGCTGCCATAGATTTCGTCTTTTCCTGTCCTAGGTGCCGGGCAAGCCACTCGTCATGGATATTGTGTTTGAAGGCTGCTAGGGCCTCTGCGTACGGACAGTCGACTATTTGATTTTTCTTTGTTAGGAACCGTGTCCAGAATTGCCTGGCCGATTCATCTGGCTGCTGAATTATGTGGCTTAGGTCATCGGCGTCTAGGGGTCGCACATAAGTGCCATGGAAATTGTCGAGGAATGCAGCTTCCAGGTCCTCCCAACAACTGATTGATCCTGTTGGCAAGCTGTTAAGCCAATGCCGAGCTGGTCCTTTAAGCTTGAGTGGGAGGTATTTGATGGCGTGGAAATTGTCGCCGTGGGCCATATGGATATGAAGGAGATAATCCTCGATCCATACCGCAGGATCTGTTGTGCCATCATATGATTCGATGTTTACGGGTTTGAAACCCTCGGGGATTTGATGATCCATTATTTCGTCTGTGAAGCATAGTGGGTGTGCGGCGCCTCTGTACTGTGCTATATCATGACGTAGCTCCAATGAGCTTTGTCTACTATGTTCGGCCTTGCCGAATTTGTGACCGGCGTGACGGTTACCGTCTCGAGCCGTGGGGCGCCCATGCGATCCGTAGATCGATCTTGTTTGCCTTGCCTTGTCCTCCAACATGTCTCGTAAGTCCGGCGCAAAATCCCGTGCCTTGGTACGGGGTGCGGCTTGAGTGTAGGGCCGAGAGGCCTCTGTGTCGCGGCCACGAGGTGGTCGGTCGGCTACATCAAGTGCTTCCTCCTCTAATCGGGGTAGCAAACTGCGCTTTGGGTAGCTCTTGGAGGAACGTTCGAGTTTATGCTCTTCGGCCGCAAGGACTTCAGTCCATCTGTCGACTAGCAAATCTTGATCAGCTCTAAGCTGTTGCTGCTTTTTCTTAAGGCTTCTTGCCGTGGCCATAAGCCTGCGTTGAAAACGCTCTTGTTCGACGGGATCCTCTGGCATGACGAATTTGTCGTCGTCGAGGCTTGCCTCGTCTTCGGAGGGAGGCATATAATTATCGTCCTCGACCTCTCTGTTAGCCGCTCTCTCATGAGGGCTGGTTTCTCCATCCTCCTGTGCTAAATCTTGCTCGAGGGGATTTTCTTTGGCGCTTTCCGGAGTATTATTATCTCCCGTGCTGGAATCGCCGTTTTTGTTTTGGCGGGATTTTGAGCGGCGCCGCTGACGCCGGCGCTTAGGCTGTTTCTTGGAGGGGTCATCCTCCGCTGTTCCATCGCCATCTCCTTCTTTTGGGGTGTCCACCATGTATATGTCATATGACGAGGTGGCTTTCCAGGGCCTAGTAGACGCTGGTTCTTCATCATCTCCTTCATCGGTGTCCATACCGTCGATGTCTTCGGAGTCGAAGTCGAGCATGTCGGTTAAATCGTCGAGAGTGGCTACAAAGTGGGTGGTGGGTGGGCTTTGAATTTCTTCATCATCCGAATCCCAACCTTGCTGACCGTAGTCTGGCCAGGACTCTCCTGATAAAGAGAGAGA
This sequence comes from Triticum urartu, assembly GCF_003073215.2. Lineage (NCBI taxonomy): Eukaryota > Viridiplantae > Streptophyta > Magnoliopsida > Poales > Poaceae > Triticum > Triticum urartu. The sequence goes on from NC_053022.1 coordinate 222,429,895, forward strand.
CTTCAGTGCCTTCAGAATATCGCCGAAAGGCGAATGCTGAAAGATGTCCGCGGCAGTAAACTCCATAATCGGCGCCCAATCGAATTCAATCGGCAGGGGCGCGGAGGGTTCAGAGTCCGGAGAGGAGTCCGGCTCGTTGGAGTCACGAATCTCACGGAGTACGGCGCTGGTGTTCGGCCAATCGCCGTTGGGATCGTAGCCCTCGAGGTGGCATCCAACCGCCCATCCTCGATCGGCGCAGTTGGTTCTGAATTAAGGGTCGAAGCCGATGTGGGTGCGGCCTCCAGGGCATTGTTCGGCGGCAGAGCTAGATCATGCTCGTCGGGACAGTGCGGCGCGCTCGGCAGTGGCTCGAATACGTCAAAGATCAAGTCCCCGCGGATGTCAGCCATGTAGTTTAAACTTCCGAATCTGACCTGACGGCCAGGGGCGTAGCTTTCGATCTGCTCCAGATGGCCAAGTGAATTAGCCCGCAGTGCGAAGCCGCCGAAGACGAAGATTTGTCTGGGGAGGAAGGTCTCACCCTGGACTGCCTCGCTATTGATGATCGTAGGAGCCATCGAGCCTGACGGCGACGACACAGAGGAACTCTCAATGAAAGCACCAATGTCGGTGTCAAACCCGGCGGATCTCGGGTAGGGGGTCCCGAACTGTGCGTCTAGGCCGGATGGTAACAGGAGGCAAGGGACATGAAGTTTTACCCAGGTTCGGGCCCTCTCGATGGAGGTAAAACCCTACGTCCTGCTTGATTAATATTGATGATATGGGTAGTACAAGAGTAGATCTACCATGAGATCGAGGAGGCTAAACCCTAGAAGCTCGCCTATGGTATGATTGTTGTTGTCTATGTTGTCCTACGGACTAAAACCCTCAGGTTTATATAGACACCAGATAGGGCTAGGGTTACATAGAGTCGGTTACAATGGTAGGAGATCTGCATATCTGTATCGCCAAGCTTGCCTTCCACGCCAAGGAAAGTCCCTCCCGGACATGGGACGAAGTCTTCAATCTTGTATCTTCATAGTCCAGGAGTCCGGCGGAAGGTATAGTCCGGCTATCCGAACACCCCCTAATCCAGGACTCCCTCAATCCTTGTTGCTATTGCCATCTTTATCATGTGCCTCATGCTATTGTGGATTCTTGTGTTGGGAGAGTCATGATGTTCCATTGCTATTTACATAGGACTTCTTACCAATACATTGATGATATTTTGCTCATACCTTGCTTTCATGCTTGTGCTATGTCATGTGAATTATTCATGCACACTATTTCCACCCATGACATGCTTGCCATGATTCCTTCAAGTATGTTGCATCTTCGCACTACTAGCTTGCTTGACTTGATCACTATGATTACTTACTTTGTCGCATCACCCATGTTCCACTATTACTCGCTTTCCTAGGTTGATGACATATATGTTCGTGCCTCTCACATGATACATCTTGTTCATTGTCGCTTGCCTCCAATTGTTGCATCTATGCTCATTGATCTTGGGGACTTGGACATATTACTTGTGATGCATGCTTGTTTACTTGAGCCTATTGTCTTTGGTTGTAGTCGCATCTTATGCTTTCATACCATGCCACATATTGTCCTTTCTTATGATAAGCATGATGAAAACACTTGTTGGGTATCTCACCATTCGAATGATAGGTGTTGCATTTGCACTAACCTCATTTGTTTTTCCGAGTGTTTGTCATGTTATTTCATTTTGAAGGATTCACATGGTGGCACCGTCATGAAACAATTTGGTCATGTGAAGGCATACACGATGTGTAACACCAACATTTGCGAGAATCTCCTAAAGGTGAACTCCTTCCCTTTGATCCATCCTCAAGTATGCATATTGGATGGGTCACTCTTTCATTGTTGTTTCCTTCTTGTTGTCTACATGGTACATCTCGTGAACGGAGGAGCGACATTGAAGATTGGCTCTATGGACCTTCACATTGAGGAGCGCTCGGACTTATTGGACGCACCTTCGAATGTCCACACATGGCACGACATTGAGCATTGGTACACCAACACCTCCATATTTGTTGATTGTGCTCACACATGTCATGCTCAATGGACATATCATACACATGACAAATTTGCATCTGATGCATGGATTGACTCATATTATGATTGCCTTGTTGCATCTTGTCTTTCTATGTCATCCATGATATATGACCTTGTGCATTTCCTTAGCAAATTTGTTGTGATCTTTCTTGACGGCATATTTATACATCGTGATCATATTGCCAATCATCAATTGCATGATCACATACTCATATTGAGCATCAATTGCCATATTCATGCTATTGATAAACCGACTCTCTATGACATCATTTTGCACCGTGGTTGCAGTGATCAAATTCACAACACATTTGTGTGCACAATGAATTCTTTTGCTCCCATGAATGCTTTACATCTCATTCCATATCATCTTGCTGAGCTTCACGTGTTTTGTCACGAACATTCTTGCCACACGGACTCATACTTCCTTGATGGACACTTTGTGTGCGCTAACCATTGTATTTTCGAGTGTCGTTTGTGTTTGCTTTTCTTGCATGTATACCACTCCGGCGACACCTTGGAGTACTTGGATTGCGCAATGTATTCAACTCTGTCCAACTACAAGTCTGTCCACAACAACCGTTTCCATGCTGATGAGGATCACGATCCGAGGTCGGGTCTTCCCCAAGGGAGGGGAGATGATGCGGAGCATCCTACGATCATCCCCATGTACACTCGAGCATACGCCAATGGACCTAAGGTGAACTCGCTCCTTTACGAATCTTCCATTTCCGCATGTAAGACATGGATGCTACTTCAAGCGCGGACCTTGTGCATACTCAGGTACACCCGAGGAGACCATGGAGAGCCCAAGGACCAACGCCAAGCATGCACGGAAGAGAAGGAAGGAGAAGGAAGAAGAGCTAGCTGCTACAGCGGCCGGACATCCGGCCCCAGCCCGGACATCCGGCCCTTGCCCCGGAAGTCCGGCATCGGCTATCCAAAGAACACCGGAAAGGACCAGCGCAGCCCGGACGTCCAGACATCACCCCGGACATCCGGCTCCTCCCGAAGTCCCAGACATCTGGCCTCTGCCCTGGAAATCCGTCCCCTCCATCACCGAATTCAACTGGAAGACCCAGGCCAACCTGGACATCTGGCCTCCCAGCCCGGACATACGGCCCGTCGCGAAGCACAAGACATCCAACCCCCAGCCCGGACATCCGGCGCCTGTTTGCGCACAGTGAACAGGCCAAGGGCCCATGTATCCCCCCTCTCACTTACCCCTTCGTGGACTAACACTATATACAGACCCCCTCCTCCTCCTAGTTAGGGTTAGCATTGGTTTAGCTCATATTTAGAGATGGAGCATTGCTCATCCACATCGGATCTACTCCACGAGAGAGACCGCAGCCTCTATGGAGAAGATCCCTTTGGATTCAAGACCTCCTTGCGGAGAAGAACTTCAAGACCTCCTCACGGAGAAGACCGGTTACCTCTTGTATCATCCGTTGTTGACTTTGGATCTTGTATCTCCCTTTGTGCTCATGGATCTAGCGCATGTGTGATCATACTTTGTTGGTTTGAGTGTTCTCTTGTGTTCCCCTCGTGATTTTCCCCTCGTTTCCCTCCTCGTGTTCTTCGTTTTCATCGCGGGATCCACTTCTTTTGTGAAAGATCGGCCATCTAGGGTTCCACCCTACATCACACATACAAGTATGAGAATCGATCATCATGTGTAATGCAAAGAATGGGTCACAAATGCATGGCAAAGGCATAGGAATGAGCATATCATGCAAAGTGAACATGGCAAGGTTGGCATAGAATATGTATTGGACAATAACCCATAGCCAAGTGAGGGTCATGTAGAAGAAATGCGCGAAGAGAGCGGTGGGAAAGACAATCCATAGGATCCCAAGTCATCGTTGTGCTCTAGAGCTCATTTTGTAAACTCATGGGATTGTGAGGTTGACAAGCATTCATGGGTACCTACACAAAAGAGACACAAACGTAAGAAATTGTGTGTGTGGTAAATGTACACATCATCCATCATGATGTGTATGAGCACATGAGAGTTATCACAAGATAATCATCGCTCAAATAAATTTGATGCATGGTATAAGAACATGTCATCCATCATGAAAGAATAGTTGTTATGTATAACACGATGGGGATGCAAATTTAGCATACAAGTATATGGTACAACAATAGCATTTTTGTTCATGGGGAGCATATGGTGCACACAAGTATTGGGATCATGCAATGAATGGCATGAATCAAAATCTCCTAACATATATGAGGAAACTATGGGGGTCTCCTCATGATCAATATCGTAAACATCACATGGAGAAAATGGACAACATCCACAACAATGCATATCCGATGCTAGGTAGTCATGGCATGGCATATGAGATAAATGATGCAAAGGGAGCATATCAATATCATCACAAGAAAAACAAATGCCGATAACCATGGGCTTGTCATCTACGCCATATGTGCAAATTGGGTTTATTTTAATGGCATATGCATAGTCACTACGATGAGATTGCAAATATGACATATGATTGATCTCATGCATAGCATATGACAAGTCAAGAGGATTGGCAAACATGATGTGACCGAGAGAATTAGCACAAGAAATCCTATGTAACCTGGCATCACAACTAATATACTCCACATGGCAATCATCATACTCATCGTAAATGGGTAAATCATCGCATGGGGAAGTCGCACTAGCATGAAGCCTAGTAATAGGTTGGTCAACATCATGCAAGCAATCAATGTCAAGAATGTCCACTAGTGGGACTAGAGCATCACCTTCACCTATGTTACCTTTGTCATTCCACTCATGTGGTGTAGGTGAGGTGGGAAATACCAAATGGTGGTCATCTTCATCTTGATGGAACCATGTGGGGGGTGCATCATATTCCACCATGGCCATCGTCTTGTCCAAAGGGAGGACGAAGTCATCACGAATCGGCACGTCATCATAGATGGGACCTAGCACCAAATGAGATGACACAATAGAGGTAGAGGTCAAGTCGTTAGTGTTGAAAGTGGCCTCATTTGACCTATCACCTATCTCACTCTCTCTATGTGGTGGTTCACTCACTCCCTCAAGGTAGGTGCACTCAATCTCACGTATGGTGGAGTCACTCATCTCACTCAAGTGGTGGGGGTTGTGGCTCTCCTCACATGGGAATTGTGGTAACACATCATATATGAGGCTAGTGGTGAAGTCGCTCTCACTCTCAATGTGGTGGCAAAAGTCACTCAAGTCATCATACGTTGCCGTGGTCGAAGGGAAAATCCCATGCTCAACTATCTCATCGCCGTCGCCGTGGATGAAGGCCGAAGATGGCACATCATCACTCTCGCCTCCTAAGATGGAAGCATCATCCTTGCTCGTCAGCATGTCGCTCGCCTCCAAAGCTTGGTCCTTGATGGTCTCCGTAGTCGTAGTCGTCGCCGCACCATCTTGAAAAAGAGTCGAAGTAGACTCGGCATCATGAATGCCATAAAGAGGGATGGTGGTGAAGTCGAACTTGGGAGCATCGTCTTGGAGCTCTTCGGGCTTGGACATCGTGGTGGTACTAGCCTCTTGCTCGTCGTCTTGGAGCTTGGTCTTAGAGAAGTGTGCTTGGGGTCGAGAAGCCTTGATCTTCAAGAGTTCTTGTTCCGCCATGAGAGCACCAATGTAGTTGTCGTCGAGGGACTTGTAGTTCTAGAGGAAGACTGTCTTGGAGATGTCGTTGCGCAATCCCATCATGAAGTGGAACTTCATCAAAATGGGGTCATCCACACCGGCTCGTCGCAAGGCTTTCTTCATCTCCTTGAAGTACTCGTCGATGGACTTGGATCCTTGGGTGGTGTTCTCCAATTGGTGTAGAAGTTGTTCCGTGTAGGTTGGAGGCACGAACTCTTGCCGCAAAGCTTTCTTCGTCTCGGGCCAACTCATGTCATAGGTCTCCGGAGGTGCGTGAAGCCACCATGTGGACACATAGTCGTGGAAGTTCCTTGTGGCGCACTTCACTTGATCTTCAGGAGGAACTTGATGTAGCTTGAGGTAGTCATCCATCAAACGCTCCCATTCGAGATACTCCTCGGGTTGTTGAGTCCCATAGAAAGGAATCGCGTGGTCAATGTCGAGGTCGTAGTAGCTTGTGAGAGTCGAGGACTTGAGCTTGGGGAGCTTCTCTTGAAGTGCTTGTGGGCGAAGATGTTGTATGTCCATAGGCGAAGATGCCTGGCGAAGATGCCAAGGGAGATGGTGAAGTCGCTGAGCGGTTGTTGGTGTGGAGATCTTGACCTTCACATCCTTGTTGGTGATGGTGTCGATGCCGATGTGATTTTGCCGAAGATGGTAGCTCGGAGGCATGTGCTCTTGAGCGTCTTCTCGAAGATGAGGAAGACCGCTTGTAGGACTTGATGAGGGCTTTGATCTCCTCCATTTGAGCTTGCATCTTGGGGTCGTTGGAGTTGTTCGTGGCATCGAACTCGTTGTAGTTGTTGTAGACGAAAGATGAAATGCCTTGCCTATCCATCACAAGACTCGAGAAAATATGAGTGGGAGAAAGAGAAGAACTATACCGAATGTACCTTGACCGATGTTGAAGATCGATCAATGATCACTCAATAGTGTAACAAGGAAATAGCACAATTGGTACCGATCTTGTAGATTTCTCACACCTGCACAAGTAAGGCTTATAGTGGAGCTCGGTGAGGATAGTGGGACAAAAATTTAATGCAAAATGTTAGAAAGAGTCAATAATGTTGAAAAAGATTCACAAATTCGCAAGTATAACAGGTAGACCAATAGCAATATGTGGCACATAGAAACACACACACAGATAGATAAATGGGTTCATGCAACCAAGGAATGAGCACAAAATGTGGAATCCAGGGAAAATGCTTGTGTTGCACAACTCAAAAGAGACGTTAGCACGATTTCTCAATAGGTGTATACGACACTTGTGCACAACCTGTAAGATGCAAAAATGTATGAGCTTTCTATCCCAAGTATGCTATGTGTATGATGTTCCAGTGCTATGATCCAAGATGATCGGATATGACAATCTTATATGCAATGTGGTATAATGCTATGGCTATTGCTTACAAGCTTCTTTGCTCTTTCTCTTTTTCTTAAAAGCTTGTTCTCTTTTTTTGTATATGGCCACAATGCGAAATGCACAAACCAAGATAGCAATTGGGTATATACGGAACAAACTTGTGGCACAAGGGATGATATCATACCAATGTGATATGGTATGGTATGTATGCAATGGAAGGTGTAGACCACTAATGTGCACAAGTAACGCTGCCGGCAATACTCAAAGGCTAGTCTCGATAGGTAAGTGATGCAAAATGGGCTAGGGGTTATCAATGCAGTGGCAAGGGAATATATAATGGAGGGATACCACGATACCAAGATGATATGGAGGTTACCGTCTGTGTCGATGATGAGTGGCGGTGATCTTGATGGAGATATCAAGATGATGGAGACTCATCCCTAAGTAGCCGAAACACCTTAGGAAACGGAAAACCCGCGAACTCAAAATCTCAAATGTCAAATGTCAAATGGTGGTAGTGGTAGGAACCCTAACCAGCCAATCTTTCATGAAAGGAGCGGATCCCGTGAGGAACACGAAGAACTCGAGGGGAAAAACACAAGGGGAACATGAGAGAACACTCAAACTAACAAGAATGATTACACAAGTGCTAGATCCTTGAATCACAATAGGAGATACAAGATCCAAAGTCAACAATGGACGATACAAAGGTAACCAGTCTTCTCCGTGAGGAGGTCTTGATGTTCTTCTCCGCAATGAGGTCTTGAATCCAAAGGGATCTTCTCCGAAGAGGGTCCGCGGTCTCTCTCGTGGAGTAGATCCGATGTGCATGAGCAATGCTCTATCTCTGAAATGAGCTAAACCAATGCTAACCCTAGAAAGGAGGTGGAGGTGGTCTATTTATAGTCTTAGCCACGAAGGGGCTGTGCACACGCAGGTACCGGACGACCGGTGGGGGTCGGACGTCCGGAGGCTCAAGACGGTCCGGACGTCCGGCACGCGTTGAATGTCCATTGATTCTTCTCGGGTGTAGTGGAACCGGTCGTCCGGTCGACGCCAGTCGTCCGGGCGCTGGGACTCGTCGGACATCCGGTATTCGTCGGACGTCCGGCCGCTTTAGCACTCATAGCCTAGAGTTCTTCTAGCCGTCTAGGCTGCGTCAGGTACTGGATGTCCGGTGGCATCCGGACGTCCGGTGGCTGTAGCTTGTAGCAGCTCCGCTTCTTCCGTCTTCTCTTCCATGCTTCGCTCGTGGATGGTGTAGTTGTACACTTGCGCTCGCACTCCTCCTTGTCGTTCATACCGTTCAGACAATAACTATGCATGCACATGAGTGGAGTGTCACGTAGTATACCATCCTTGAAGGGGTCAAGTGAGCACGTGTAAAGGAGATGATTCACCTTTGTGTATGTGAAGTAGATGTCGCACGTGTCACTCGCCGAACGGACTCTTGACATGGTGATGTCCATAGGATGCTCCGCATCAGGGGGGTGGATGAACAAGACCTCGTGGTGTTACCGCTGGATGAACAGGACCCCGATTCATCGAGCTGGTTGGGGGTGGATGAACAGGACCCCGTGGAGGGCTGGATGAACAGGACCCAGTGGAGGGAAGGTTGAACAGTAGCCGATGGAGGGCTGGTTAAACAGTAGCCGCTAGAGGGATGGATGAATAGTAGCCCGTGGAGGGGTGGTTGAACAGGAACCTGTGGAGAGGGCTAGTTCAACAGTAGCCGGTGGAGGAGAGCGTGGTGGAGGCTGGATGAACAGGAGCCCGTGGATGAACAATTGCAGGTGGAGGCTGGAGGAGGTCGATGGTGGATGAACAGTAGCCCGTGGAGGCTGGAGAAGGTCGACGGTGGAGCTGAACAGTATCCCGTGAGTCCTGTTTTGCGATACGCCACACCCCTCCCGATGAATAGGACCCTCGTTTCGACCGTAGCGCTCAAACACAAGTCCGTTCCTTTGTTTTGCACTACGCCACACCCCTCCCGATCACCAGGACCCTGTTTCGACCATAGGAGGTCCAAGAGAAGTCTGTTTCCTCCATTTTACGGTACGCCAGACCCCTCCCGATGAACAGGATCCCATTTCGACCATGGATGGTCGAACACAAGGCCGTTTCCTCCATTCCACGGTACGCCAGGCCTCGTTTCCATCGGATGTTCCTTCCAAGCCGGTTGGCTCCCAATGAACAGCACGCGTTCCGTTGCCTCCCGATGAACACGACGCATTCCGTTGCTTCCCCACACGACGACGACGCAGTTTCTTCGTTCTGACCCAGCCATGTACATGAGCGATGGTCGTACGTATGCACGAGTAGGCATTCGAGACCCCGCCCATATGTACGTACGTGGTCGTAATTTTTGGCGTGTGGCTATATGTACGTGTACATAGTTTAGACAGGACAACCTGAACTGCTACATGGGGGGCTCTACTATGACATGTGTCGCTACTTACTTGGCCACGGTTCATCGTTGCAAAGCGACCGATTGACCAGTATGTACGTGCACGTTCGCGACCAGAATGACAACGCTACGTATGCTTCGACCAGGTGGGTCCCGACTGTCAGGCACTTCCTTGCGTGCAAAGATGTAGCTGGTGTGTCCCAGCTGTCAGGGTGGTTTTTTCCCGTAATAAGGACGCACTTCCTTGCGTGCGAAGATGTAGCTGGTGGGTCCCAGCAGTTAGGGGAGAAAACATTATTTTTCAGGGTAAAAAGGATGCGGTTGCATGCATGCGTCCATGGGCGTGGTGCGTCCCCACTGTTAGCCTCTCACGTATAGTCATCTTCCGATAACTCTCGGTTGTTGACCATGTTGACCACATTGTACCGAGCGCACCAAGGCCCCGTGGATGATGGCGAGGCCCCAGACTAGAACGACCCGGAGATGGGGAAGACACAGCAGTGGAGTCGCAGATAGAGAGGAGTGGGAAACTTGACTGGTTCGGGTGCGTGACAGCACTGCCGCCCACGGGAGACAGGAGTATGAACAAAGGTTGAAGAAGGAGCACGGCTGTTGGATTAACATCCAATGGTCTAGCTGCTAGAATCATTTGTTGATTAAGTTGACAAAGCCCTGCGTACATGTCTGCTTAGTAGGCCCACAAGTCAGCCACCAAATCTACCGGGTCCCAGCTATCATTGGGAGGAATGGTTTTTTCACATAACAAGGAGGCACTTGCTTCCATGCGAAGATACAGACGGTGGGTCCCAGTTGTCAGGGGGAGGAAATAGCTTAATAAGGAGGAACTTTCCTTGTGTGCGACCATGGACATCGTGGGTCCTAGCCGTTAGGCTCTCTACATAAAGTCCTCTTCCGGTGACTCTCGTTTGTTGACCACACCGCGCCGAGCGCAGTGAGGCAGTGGACGACGGCGAGGCCCCAGACTGGAATGATCCGAAGATGGGGAAGACGCGGCAGTGGAGTCACAGATGGAGAGGGGTGGGAAACTTGACTAGTTCGGGTGCAGGGTTGGCCTACCCTCGGCAGAGAATAACAGGAGGTACGGAGTGGAGGGATGGCCTGGCTGATGGCGGGGTAGCGTTTTGCTGAGGCGCGCAAAACAACACTGCTGGACGCCTAAGGCTGGAGCAGGCGGTCCCGATAGTGCCGGGGGAGAAGACGAGATATTGAAGAAGAATGCGGGTCGTTGGATGTAAATCCAACGCCTTGCTTTGGCTTCGACCTACTGGCCCACATGTCAGTCAGTCCATTTATTTTTTAGTCCATTTGGTGGGCTGGGTGAAACAATGATGTAGCATCTATGCAGCCCTTTATATATATATGGTAGAATTTACAGGCCATTTGCATTTTTCTCGAAACCCGCAGACTTGCTGGGCTGGGTGAAAATATCATGTTGGGTTGGACGGAGAAATGTTATAAAAACATAAACACATGATTGCACGTCTATTACTGCATTGGTCAGTAAAATCTTTGCAAGCTGATGTACGCAATCACTAGGAGTTAACTTGCCAAGTTATATATAAATAATAATTATTATTATTTTGTAAGAACTTTCAATTTACGAAATAAAATATTATTTTAATTTGATGAGTTAATAGGACATGGGGTATTATTATTGTTTAGGCTAGATGCGGGACAGTTGAGTTGGTTCTAAGGAAAAGTACTGGGAGAAAACTCAGTTTACATCGAAAAAGAAAGTGGGGGAAAATTCAGATATAGGATTAATGAAAACAAAAGATAAAGGAAGTGGGAAGGTCTATAAAATGGTTGGACGAACGACAGGTTTAACGGAACCTTATGTTGTTTATATATTATATATATATATATGTAATAAAATAAGATATAAATATAGGTTCAGTTTTGCATTCTTATAGAAAACATAGGTTGAGTTTTCATTCTTATAGAAAAATAGAACCGACTTGTGCGTCGTCTTAAGAAAACAAACATAACATGGTCTGCTGATGTTATAGACAAGCTAGGTTGGGAGGCCCAGAGGCCGCTTGATACCTGCTGGGTCCAAAACATGTTGAAACATGTCGTGGGCTTCCCATGTTAAACAACAAAACCTAGGCCATGGACCTGGTGGGCCCGGGACTGTCAGCCTCTCGACGAACAGTTGTCTCTTGATTCCTCTTGTTTTGCTGACCATGTTGGGAATGATAGACGGCGGTGCCGCAGCGAGAGCACCAAGGCGGAGGACGACATCGAGATCTCGAACCGAACGAACCGGAGTGGGGGAAGATGCAGGCGAAGGGGAGTACGAGGGTTGACTTGTTCGGGTGCAGGGTGGGCCGGTGGAGCTACCGCCGCCGGACAATGTGAGGGAATAGAGGGATGGCCTGGCCAACGCCATAGGCTATGATGGCCAGCCGCTGTATAGGAAGAGGACGAAAGATTGAACAAAATAAAGAAATACAAATGAATAGGTGGTTGGTCCCCTATGTCTGTGTATGAGACCTGCTAGGTCCACCTGAGAAGGGGAATATGTTGGGAGGAAGGAGATTCAAAGCACGGCAGCCAAGTGAACTAGTTTTTTTTAAACAGACAAGTGAACTAGTTACATACATAGGCAAATAGCCACTAAAAAGCAAACAGGTTAATGGGTTCTTAAAAGAAATATTTCGGACAAAACAGATAATTACAACACATAGGCTAAAGCATGAAACACTCAGATGATAAAGGTGCTTATAAACAGATAAAGTACAACATCTAGACCTTCCTAGCACGCTTTATCATGACTCTGCGGCTGTCCGTGTACTCGTCGGTTACGGGAAGCAAACACGCCCTCATGTCCAAGATCCGCCTGTACATGTCGTAGCATGTGTATGCGTCCTTGGCCGTGTAGGTTATGTAGGCTAGATTCAGAGGTACCTCCCACGTCTTCAGGTCCTTGGTATCATTGTCTTCTTTCATGTTGGTGTATCAGTGGTCGATGATGGTCTCGGCAAGGTCAACCACGGAGTCCTTCTCCCGCCCGTTGCCGATGATCTTGTATTGCTTCTGGATGTCGACAAGCTTGTTGCACCAGATGGCTGAATCGTCACGTTCTTCCTTCTCTCCACCGTAGCGAAGGTGCAGTTGGCGCTACCGATGAAACGGGCGAATGCTCCAGAACCTCTGATGGCCCTATAGCAGTGGTAGACGAGAACCTTGTCCTGCACACATACCTGGGTGACGGTGATCCGCTGGTCCCTATCAGGAGAAGAATGGATGGGCACAAGGTCTAGTCTTGCGACCCTGTGCTTTCTCGTCCTGTAGGTACTGCTTGAACTCGGCGAGGCAGAGCTTCACTGAGTCCAGATCGTTGGTGTACATCACATTCAACTTGGTGCAGCCATAGGACTGAACGGCGAACTCAAAGGGGAACTCCTTGCTGAAGTCCATATCCAACAGGCTCACCCCTCGGATCACCATTGGAGTCTCTTGAAGTGAACGAGTGGGTAGGCGGCGGCAGCAATTCGTTTTTCAGCTCTTGGGGAACTGGATTCAACAATAAACTGAGTGTGTACAAGCGACAACAGTTCCTACCCCCCCCCCCCGCCCGCTGCACGCCTGGCAGAAGATGCACCCTCGGCGCATTCAAACGCCTCCATTAAGAAACCTACTCCGGCCACACGTCGGTTCACGAGCAGGTCTGTATTGGTACTGTAATAACATGAGTTAGGGGTCAGTTTACTTAAATTTAATTAGCTTTAATAGAAATTTATACTTAAACAGGCAATGCATTGGCTCATTCTATCAGTGCCACAGGATCAACATGCACAAGAATTAGAACTATTATTCTCAGGACACACACGATCAACATATTTGTCGCACTTTCACACAAATAATACTACCAAGTTTGAACTGTTTGTTATGGTTGGTGTCCTCTGCATCATCATGCCGTGTTTCCCAGCTTGCAAGATTCGGAACCAAAAAATAAAATCCAAATAATAAGTACAACAAAGATGCCTACACATCTCATTGATTCCCAGCTTGCAAGATTCAGAACCAACAAATAAGATTCAAATAATAAGTACAACAAAGATGCCTACGCATCTCATTGATTCCCAGCTTGTAAGATTCAAAACCAACCCGTTAGAGCATTTTGATAAAGTGAATATCAGGATTTAATCCATCTTAGCTAGCCGTGTCATACAACCGAAGAAGTTGGCAAATGCTCTTGACCGTCACAACATCTGTAGTTGAGTATTCCTGTTTGCACAACACAAATAAGAAGAGCATGATTACTATAATAATGGCACTCCTTGAACTCAACCTGTAGCTCCACTTGGATGAGGCCATCCTGGAGTTCCATGACTCAATTCATGCGCCTTTTTCTGCAGTTCAACTGAAATGAAGCAAAGGTTGCATCATTCAACTAGCAAAAAGTACTTGCTCTTGTGAGCTGGCAAGTTCTTCTTTAGTAGTTGCACTAAAATTGAGGAACATTAAGAATGGCTATGTGACGCCCCGAGACCGTTGCACCAGGTGTCTCCTAGTTATTCGCTATTGTTGCCGTGTCATTCGCTTGCATGTTGCATCTTGCCATGTCATCATCTGCATTGCATCTGCATGTTTTTAAAACTTGCATCCGTCCCGGTCTCCTCGTTCTCTCTGTTGTCCGTTCTAAGCCCATACACACTTGCACGCGCCCGCGGCATGTCCGAAATATTATTTTATAAGTGGCCGGAAAATGTTCTTGGAACGGGATGAAAGTTGGCATGCAGTGTTGTTATGTTTTAGGTAGACCGCCTGCCATGTTTCATCGCATTCAGAGCTCGTTTGATAGCCCAACCGTTAGACTATAGCGACAATATAGTCGGTCAAATCGTCGGACGTTTTCGGTCTCTGAAAACTGTTGCCGGGCTTTCCCTCTATTTCCTCTCCAGACCGTCTACACAGTCCACTACCTACCACCAGGCCCAACCTAAGCTCTCTCATCAGCCCGCGGACCTCCTCGCTCGTGCGTCCGAAAGCTGTCTCGGACCCGACCCGAGCAGTTGTGATCGATGGGTCCAGAACATCCCCAAAAATCTATAAAACATCTCCATTTTATTTTTTTGACTCCTTGCCTATTTATTTCTCGACCGTCCAATTTCGATCGGAGGGCCAAACCTACTCCTTTTTGTCCGTATAAATAGTCCACCTCTATCTAAATCAGACCAAGACCTAATTTCCAGGGATCCTCCCCTGTCCAATCCCAGCTGCCACCCACTCTAAATCTCTCGGGATCCATCCCCCAATTCCTTTATCCCACCAATCCACCAGCCTTCTTTTCGTTTTCCTCAACCACCCAACCGGATGCCACTTCTCCTCCCCGATTCGCTCACCCGGCGAACTAGAGCAGCTCCTCGATCCACTCCCCCCCGACCATTGCCTCTAGCCGTCCCCGTCGCCAAGCGCCGCCGATGACATCCATCTTCCTGCATTGCGCCATGTCCCGCGCCCCTGCTTCCTCGGCTCGGGAATGAGCTCGACACTATCCTCTGGTTCGCCTGCATGAACCCCGTGCTCGTCTTCCTGCCCAGACGGACGCCTCGCCGGACTCCTCCCGCACCAAGCCTTGCGCCGTCGGCCTGCAGGACCGAGTCGCTGTCGTCCTTTGTCCCTGAAGCCTCCCCGCTCTCTTCGTCGGCGCAGGGAGAGGAACTCCTCTCAAAGACCAGCAACGGTGCCGCCCCGCGTAGGAGGACAGCCATGGGAGGACAACCGCAGCAGTGACCGCCATGGATCCCCTGCTTCCAACCGCGCCAAGTCCGTCGTCGTCGTGCCGAATCCGTCGCCGACCGCCGTCATTGACTCTGTTTCGCGCCCGGATGTCGTCGTCGGCGACCAGCACGTCAGGTCGTCGTGCCCTGCCTCCTCTTCTTCACGTTCTGTTTCTTCCCGTCGTCTGTTCTCTATCGTTCTCGTTGTTGTTTTTCTTCAGGTAACAACAGCTTCCATGGCCATGTAGCTCATTGCCGGCCTCCACAAGCCAAGTGCCACCGGATCTGGAGGATCCGAGCCTCCCTCATTTTCCCGTGTCCGCCCCTGCCTCTCCGCTTCGCTGGAGTCCCGCGCGAGCCAGCGTCGCGCGCTCTAGCGCCGCTGCTCCTCTGTTCTCTATCAAACAGAGGGCGATGCACCCATAGCCTCCTCACCTCGAGAGTCTGGGCCCAGCCAGCGCAAAATAAGCTAGCCGGCGCTCCTCCCCACCGATTGGGCTGCCCCTTCGCTTCGCCTTAAGGCCCAGCGCCAGGGCCTTCTCCACTTCAGGTCGTGAGGCCCAATGTGAGCAGTTCCGCCAGCCCAGTCTGCTCGAGTTTCCGCCCGTGGTGTTTTTTCCTGCTGCTGCGATTTTCGCATTTATCCAGAGAACGTCTGTTTTACAGAAAAACCCTTGCAGTTCATACATATCGTAACTTCACAACTGTGCATCAGAATTAAACAAACTTTATATGTAAAATGATTAGAATTTTGTGTAGATTAATTATTTGTAACTTTTATCCATGTTAAAAATGTTTAAAATGTTGTTTCATTGAATTTGCTCATATGCCATGCTAAAATGCTTTAATTCATAACTTAATAACCGTAGCTCCTTTTCTAATAAACTTTATATGTAAATGGGGTAGAAAAATGCATAGGTTAACATGGTGGGAGTACTTTGCATGTTTAACAACTCTAAAATATGGTTTAGGGCAGAACAGTACCAAATTCAAATATTGCATATGGGGATTTTCCGGAATTGTTGCTTGTTGTTCCAGCCTCATTTAAACTTGCCTAGATATGTAGTTTTGTTGTGCTTCACCCCTTGCCATGTTTAATAACATTTAATTTTGTTGGGTACATAACTGGGAGAGAACTAAATAAATGTATGTGGTGTTACGTCAATATGCTACTCGTTGCATATTGAGCTCCACTTAATTTGTAGTATTGTTTGTGCACTTTGCCATGCCATGCCTCATTAAACCGGACATGCATAATACTTGGTTTTGCATCATGCCATGTTTATGTGCTGATTGTTTACTATGTTGCTTGCTTCTTTCCGGGTTGCTTCTCTCGTTAGCTTTGGTTTCAGCCCGGAGTTGTGAGGATTCATTTGACTACGTCCGTTTGTCTTCTTCATGGACTCGTTCTTCTTCCTTGCGGGAATTTAGGCAAGATGACCATACTCTCGAAATCACTTCTATCTTTGATTGCTAGTTGTTCGTTCTATCGCTATGTCGCGCTACCTACCACTTGCTATATCATGCCTCCCATATTTCCATGTCAAGCCTCTAACCCACCTTCCTAGCAAATAGTTGTTTGACTATGTTAGGCTTTTGCTCAGCCCATCTTATAGCGTTGCTAGTTGCAGGTGAAGCCGAAGTTGGTTCCATGTGGGAACATGGATATGTTGGGATATCACACTATCTCTTATTTAATTAATGCATCTATATACTTGGTAAAGGGTGGTAGGCTCGGCCTTATGCCTGGTGTTTTGTTCCACTCTTGCCGCCCTAGTTTCCGTCATACCAGTGTTATGTTCCTTGATTTGCGGTCCTTACACGGTTGGGTGTTATGGGGACCCCTTGACAGTTTGCTTTGAAAAAAACTCCTCCAGCAAGGCCCAACCTTGGTTTTACATTTGCATAACAACCTATTAACCTTCCCTTGGGTCGGCCAACCCGAGGGTCATCTTTATTTTAACACCCCGTGCCAGTGCTTTTCTAAGTGTTGGTTCGAACTAGAGCCCCTTGCAGCACCACCTCGGGGAAACTTGAGGTCTGGTTTTAGTTGTATGGATTGCTCATCCGTTGTTGCCCTGAGAACGAGATATGTGCAGCTCCTATCGGGATTGTCGGCACATTGGGCGGCTTTGCTGGTTTTGTTTTACCATTGTCGAAATGTCCTGTTACTGGGATTCCGAGACTGATCGGGTCTTTCCGGTAGAAGGAATATCCCTCATTGACCGTGAGAGCTTGTGATGGGCTATGTTGGGACACCCCTGCAGGGTTTAAACTTTCGAGAGCCACGCCTACGGTTATGTGGCAGATGGGAATTTGTTAATATCTGGCTGTAGAGAACTTGTCACTTAACTTAATTAAAATGAATCAACCACGTGTGTAGCCGTGATGGTCTCTTTTCGGCGGAGTCTGGGAAGTGAACACGGTTTTGGAGTTATGTTTGAACGTAAGTAGTTTTAGGATCACTTCTTGATCACTTCTAGTTCACGACCGTTGTGTTTCTTCTCTTCTCGCTCTTATTTGCATGTGTTTGCCGCCATATATGCTGGTGCTTGCTGCAGATCCACCTGACTACCCCTTTCCTACCCAAAAGCTTAAATAGTCTTGATCTCGCGGGTGTGAGATTGCTGATTCCTCGTGACTCATAGATACTTCCAAACAGTTGCAGGTGCCGATGATACCAGTGCTGGTGATGCTACCGAGCTCAAGTGGGAGCTCGATGAACATCTTGATCGTTGTGTTGTGTCTTTTCCGGTTGATCAGTAGTGGAGCCCAGTTGGGACGATTGGGGATCCAGCATTTGGGGTTGTCTTCTTTTATTTTGGTTCCATAGTCGGACCTTGATTGTATTCTGGATGATGTACGTTTAACTTGTATTTGTGTGAAGTGGCGATTGTAAGACAACTCTTTTTCCCTTTCTTATTCAATACATGGGATCGTGTGAAGATTACCCCTCTTGTGACAAAACCACAATGCGGTTATGCCTCTAAGTCGTGCCTCGACACGTGGAACATATAGCCGCATTGTGGGTGTTACAAGTTGGTATCAGAGCCATCCCCAAATTAGGAGCCCCCTGCTTGATCGAATTGCTAATGTTGTCGAGTCTAGAACAAAATGCTTTGAGTCTTAGGATTATATATATCGGAGAGTAGGATTCTTTTTACTCCTCAGTCCAGTCGTCACTCTGGCGAGGCCTCCTGACGTAGAAGTTTCGACTCTTCTCTTCTCAAATTTCAGGAATCTTTTTTTAGGATCACGCGGGTATCTTGGAATTGTTCCGATAGTCTTGTGACGAGAACATTGTTGTTGGTGCCTCGTAACATTTAGGGGTTGTGGCAGTGTCCCGGGGAGTTGAGCTCCGAGGTGTTGTCGTCACAATTTTATCGTTGCAGTTCTGGAATACCTGAGTTTTGCCGACATCGAAAATCTCTTTTATGCAGTTGTTGGTGAGATAACCTCGACGCCACCCAGTAATGGGGCGGGAGTTCGGGAGTATTGCCATAACTCTTATAACGGATGCTTTTCAAAGGTTGAGCTACACAATTTACAAAGGTTTCTTGGTTATGTGTTGAAGGATGGATACAGCTGGATGTAGGTATTGTTAGTTTGGGTGAGATATTATGCTTCCCCTGTATCCCCAACACCTGATTGCATAACCAGAAAGTTTCGGGAGTTTGTAAGTGGGAATTCAAGTAGCTCGTAGGATATCCTTCCAACAGACACATGATACGATATGGGATCTATCATATGTTTGTTTCCGGCTTATACTTCAAGCCAAATCCTTGTTTTGTTTTGGATTTTGGCATTCGAGTTGCTTCAAAGTCAAGTGTTGATTCCATACCTTTCCTAAGTGATGTTCTCACACTTCTACGTGAATACTAATCCTTCATGATAATCGATATTGTCATGTCAATCTTTTTCAACCTATGTGCTTCCCTTCAAGTGGATCTGATCATTTTCAACATCCGCAAGATCAACTTTAAGTTTTCTCAACGGTATCCTTTCCATCTGTCCAAGTTGTCTTTGTTTTCCCGCCCTCCCACCTTTTTATTCAAGGACTCATATATCTTAATCAAGCATCCATTTCGGTGATGTGAAGTTTCTTCATTCTTTTCCTTCAAAGTTCTTACCCGGTGATTCTCATGAAGATGCTAAGGGAGCTTCAAGCTCATTATTCTTCATTCTTTTCTTCTCCGGTGGATTCAATTCAAGCTTTGTCGATCATAACATTTTCCTCCTTTCAAATGCTTTCTCATGCCAGTGCACCTCTTAATCATTCACTTCTCGCTATTCGTGTGTTCTGGAGTGTTGAAAATATCTCAGAAGGCTCGTCTTTTCATGCAAGATCCGTTCAACCTATTTCGAGGTTGTTATCTCATTCAAGCCATTTAATTCAACCGGCGCAATCTATCTTTTAAATCGTTCAATGGTGTTTCTTTTGAGTGGGCCCTAACCCACAGGTCTTTTCCGAGGATCTTACCTGACTCTTCTATTTTTTCCCGGAGCTACCCTCAAATTCTTTTCCATGTTTGACGTAAGAATGATTTATCATCAGTCATATGTCTTTCTCCGAACATCTTTCAAATTGTTTGATAGTTGGATCAACCTCTTAGCTTTTGATTCTCCAGGAGTGTCTAAACAATTCATGGTGGTGTTTCTCATCGTCATTCTTGGATTTGAAGACCGAAGAAGATTTTTTCCTCCAAATCTTATTTGTTCTCTCAGAGATGCGAAGTTCTATCTTGATGCCACCCTCTCATAATTGTTTTCGATTCTGAGAATTCTTTTCACCCATCTGGAGCAATTCAGGAGTCTTTTCAGTTTAATTCTCCAAAGCCCATCTTCTCAGAATTATTCACACAAATTTTCAGCTCTCGTTCTCCAAATCCTACCGGTGAATCGTTCAAATATCCTCTAATCAGCTCGTGATCTCATCGTTCTCATGTATCCAAATCCCCTCAAGTATATTCATTCGTTCTCCAATTCTTCCCGGTGATTTGTGCCTTTGCTACTTTCATTTTCAATTCGTACGGTTGTTCGTTCAAGAGTTCTCTTCCTTGGTTATCATATCAATTCATTCGTTCTTTCCAATCCTATCAGCGGTTCATTGAAGACTTTTCTCAAGTTTGCGCTATATCTCTCTTAATCCTTTCTATGAGAATAAGTAGTATGCCAAATCCGTTGCTTGTCATCAATCTAAATTGGTGAAGGATATGCATAAAATAATTCTTATTATTGTTTCATTCAAGTTATTAATTCCTTATTTCGGAGGTTCATCAAAATTCTTGATTTCACTTGTTCATCTTTTTCTTCCGGAGTGCCAAGTTTTCTTGGTTATGTCATTGCAAAGCTCCATCTAATCATTGCAAGGATTCTCCAGGAGTTCTTGTCAACTTCTCTTTCTTTTATAATCCTTTTTACCAGATTTCTTCATGGAGGCTCAACATGGTGTCTCATCAAGGATTTCTTTCATTCTTCATTCGTTCTTTAAGATTTCTCTTGAAGTTATGATCCGCCAAGCTGTACTCTCAATTAAACATGGTGTTCAACACATGTCTTGTTTTGAGGAGTTCAAGCATTCTTCATCTTGCATTCCAAAGTGTAATTCTTTCATGTCTCATCTTTTGAGGTGGTGTTATCTCATTGTTGATAATTTTTCCTTCGTGTTTCATGATTCACAAGTTTTCTAGAGTGACATATCTAAATCCATCATTTTCTCTTCGCTCAAGACATCTTTTCAATCCATCAATCTCTTCATTAGAGTTATGTTGGGTTATATTTCACCTAAAGCTTTCCCTAAGGATTGTTGCTATTTATGGTGCTCATAAATGACCCAAGTTCTTGATTTATCCTCCTGGTGAAATAATTTTCTCGTCTCCTAGTTCATATCAATCCAATCTATTGTTTTTCATTAGTGGCAGAATTTCACCTCAAGATTTCGAGATGTTTTCCAGAACCCACAACAAGCTTACTCTTTTCGTTGCTGGTTTCCAACAACTCCGTTATAACCTTCTTGGAAGGGTGCTTTCCAAACTCATTTGTGGCAGAAGTTGTCATTTTCTTCTCAATTCTTTCCTTTCCAACGATCCAACTTCTATTCTTTCGTTCTAGAGGCATTGTGATGTCGCTCTCTTCACCCATCATCCCATTTTTCTCAAAGATCATGTTCTTTACTTTTGCTTATCCATTCAACTGGAGTGTCGTGTCCTTCATTCAAGTTCTTCCATCTTATCAAGTTTTGCCTCCCTTCTCAACCAAAGTGCTACCTGGAATCTTTCTTACTCCTTGTGCCACTCTTTCAATAGTTCCGGAGGCAGTGTGTTGTTGATTTCATCAAGTATCCTCTCATCTTGTCTAGTTCATATTCAATTCCGTTAATTTACAGTCGGAGTGCTGTCCAAATTATATCATTCTTTTTCCTTCTCTATCTTGTTTTAACCGGAGTGTTGTGGCTATCATTCCTCTTCTAACCGGACTCTCATCCAAGTGCTTTCATTTTGCCAAGCTCATATTCTTTACCTTCCTTTTCCAACTGGAGTGTTGTCGTAATTGATCCTTATCGTTCCTTGTACATTTCGTTTCTACCGGAGTGCTTGCATGTACTTCTTGTCCATTGCAACCCTTTTTCTTATGTCTTTCAACCTACAAGGTTCTAGTAATGTTCCTTGTTCCTCTTTTCTAACGGAGTGTTTTCAACTTCATTCATCTCGGTTGTATTCTTTCTTTTAAGTTTTCAACCTCTCAAGGTTCTTTGGTTTCACTCATTTTTTAAAGAAGCAACTTAGTTTTACCTCTTCTCTTCCTCTTTCGTTTCTCCCCGGTGCCATCCTAGAACTCGGGACGAGATCCTCTTGTAGTGATGGAGTGTTGTGATGCCCCGAGACCGTTGTGCTAGATGTCTCCCAGTTATTCGCTATTGTTGCATTGTCATTCGCTTGCGTGTTGCATCGTGCCATGTCATCATTCGCATTGCATCTGCATGTTTTTAAAACTTGCATCCGTCCTGGTCTCCTCGTTCTCTCCATTGCCCGTTCTAAGCCCATACACACTTGCACGCGCCCGCGGCATGTCCGAAATATTATTTTATAACTGGCCGGAAAATGCTCTCGGAATGGGATGAAAGTTGGCATGCGGTGTTGTTATGTTGTAGGTAGACCGCCTGCCAAGTTTCATCGCATTCGGAGCTCGTTTGATAGCCCAACCGTTAAACTATAGCGACAATATAGTCGGTCAAATCGTCGGACGTTTTCGGTCTCCGAAAACTGTTGCCGGGCTTTCCCTCTCTTTGCTCTCCAGACCGTCTACACAGTCCACTACCTACTGCTACGCCCAACCTAAGCTCTCTCGTAAGCCCGCGGACCTCCTCGCACGTGCGTCTGAAAGTTGTCCTGAACCCGACCCGAGCAGTTGTGACCGATGGGTCCGGAAGATCCCCAAACATCTATAAAACATCTCCGTTTTATTTT
Organism: Triticum urartu; assembly: GCF_003073215.2. Taxonomy (NCBI): domain Eukaryota; kingdom Viridiplantae; phylum Streptophyta; class Magnoliopsida; order Poales; family Poaceae; genus Triticum; species Triticum urartu. The sequence goes on from NC_053022.1 coordinate 222,452,585, forward strand.
TTTACTCTCTGCCTATTTATTTCTCGACCATCCAATTTCGATCGGAGGATCCAAACCTATTCCTTTTTGTCCCTATAAATAGTCCACCTCTATCCAAATCATACCAAGACCTAATTTCTAGGGATCCTCCCCTGTCCAATCCCCGCCGCCACCCACTCTAAATCTCTCGAGATGCATACCCCAATCCTTTGTCCCAGCGATCCACCAGCCTTCTTTTCGTTTTCGTCCACTACCCAATCGGATGCCAGTGCTCCTCTACGATTCGCTCGCCCGGCGAACCAGAGCAGCTCCTCGATCCACTCCACCCCGACCACCACCTCCAGCCGTCCCTGTCGCCAAGCGCCACCGACGACCTCCATCTTCCTACATCACGCCATGTCCCGCGCCCCTGCTTCCTCGGCTCGGGAACGAGCTCGACGCCGTCCTCTGCTTCACCCGCATGAACCCCGTGCTCGTCTTCCCGCCCGGACGGACGCCTCGCCGGACTCCTCCTGCACCAAGCCTCGCACAGTCGGCCTGCAGGACCGAGCCACCGTCGTCCTTTGTCCCTGCAGCCTCCCCGCTCTCTTCGTCGGTGCAGGGAGAGGAACTCCTCTCAAAGACCAGCAATGGCGCCGCCCCGCGCAGGAGGACAGCCATGGGAGGACAACTGCAGCAGCGACCGGCATGAATCCTCTGCTTCCAACCGCGCCAAGTTCGTCGTCGTCGCGCCGAGTCCATCACCGGCCGCCGTCATTGCCTCTGTTTCGCGCCCGAATGTCACCGTCGGTGACCAGCAGGCTAGGTTGTTGTGCCCTAGCTCCTCTTCTTCGCGTTCTGCTTCTTCCCATCGTCTGTTCTCTATCATTCTCGCTGTTGTTTTTCTTCAGGTAACCATAGCTTCCATGGCCATGTAGCTCGTCGCCGGCCTCCACAATCCAAGTGCCACCGGATCTGGAGGATCCGAGCCTCCCTCGTTTTCCCGTATCCGCCCCTGCCTCTCCGCTTCGTCGGAGTCCCCCGCGAGCCAGCGTCGCGAGCTCCAGCGCCGCTGCTCCTCTGTTCTCTGTCGAATAGAGGGCAACGCACCCGTAGCCTCCTCATGTCGCGAGTCTGGGCCCAGCCAGCGCCAAGTCAGCTAGCCGGCGCTCCTCCCCACCGACTGGGCTGCCCCCTTCGCTTCGCCTTAAGGCCCAGCGCCAGGGCCTTCGCCGCTTCAGGCCATGAGGCCCAATGTGAGCAGTTCCGCCAGCCCAGTCCGCTCGAGTTTCGGCCCGTGGTGTTTTTTTTCCTGCTGCTGTGATTTTCGCATTTATCTAGAGAACGTCTATTTTACAGAAAAACCCTTGCAGTTCATACATATCGTAACTCCACAACCGTGCATCAGAATTAAACAAACTTTATATGTAAAATGCTTAGAATTTTGTGTAGATTAATAATTTGTAACTTTTATCCATGTTTAAAATGTTGTTTGATGGAATTTTCTCATATTCCATGCTAAAATGCTTTAATTCATAACTTAATAACCGTAGCTCCTTTTCAAATAAACTTTATATGTAAATGTGGTAGAAAAATGCATAGGTTAACATGGTGGTAGTAATTTGCATGTTTAACAACTCAAAAATATGGTTAGGGCAGAACAGTACCACATTTAAATATTGCATATGGGGATTTTCCAGAATTGTTGCTTGTTGTTCCGGCCTCATTTACACCTCCCTAGATAGGTAGTTTTATTATGCTTCACCCCTTGCCATGCTAACGAACATTTAATTTTGTTGAGTACATAAATAAGAGAGAACTAAATAATTGATGTGGTGTTTCGTTAATATGCAGCTCGTTGCATATTGAGCTCCACTTAATTTGTAGTGTTGTTTGTGCACTTTGCCATGCCATGCCTCATTAAACCGGAGATGCATCATACTTGGTTGGGCATCATGCCTTGTTTATGTGGTGGTTGTTTACTATGTTGCTTGCTTCTTTCCGGGTTGCTTCTCTTGTTAGCTTTGGTTTCGGTCCGGAGTTGTGAGGATTCGTTTGAGTACGTCCATTTGTCTATTTCATGGACTCGTTCTTCTTCCTTGCGGGATTTCAGGCAAGATGACCATACCCTCGAAATCACTTCTATCTTTGCTTGCTAGTTGTTCGTTCTATCGCTATGTCGCGCTACCTACCACTTGCTATATCATGCCTCCCATATTGCCATGTCAAGCCTCTAACCCACCTTCCTAGCAAACCGTTGTTTGGCTATGTTGCCGCTTTTGCTCAGCCCCTCTTATAGCGTTGCTAGTTGCAGGTGAAGCTGAAGTTGGTTCCCTGTGGGAACATGGATATGTTGGGATATCACATTATCTCTTATTTAATTAATGCATCTATATACTTGGTAAAGGGTGGAAGGCTCGACCATATGCCTGGTGTTTTGTTCCACTCTTGCCGCCCTAGTTTCCGTCATACCGGTGTTATGTTCCTTGATTTTGCGTTCCTTACGCGGTTGGGTGTTATGGGAACCCCTTGTCAGTTTGCTTTGAATAAAACTCCTCCAGCAAGGACCAACCTTGGTTTTACATTTGCCTAACAACCTATTAACCTTCCCTTGGGTCGGCCAACCCGAGGGTCATCTTTATTTTAACACCCCGGGCTAGTGCTTCTCTAAGTGTAGGTTCGAACTAGAGCCCCTTGCAGCACCACCTCGGGGAAACTTGAGGTTTGGTTTTAGTTGTACGGATTGCTCATCCGGTGTTGCCCTGAGAACGAGATATGTGCAGCTCCTATCAGGATTGTCAGCACATTGGGCAGCTTTGCTGGTTTTGTTTTATCATTGTCGAAATGTCCTGTAACTGGGATTCCCAGACTAACCGGGTCTTTCCGGTAGAAGGAATATCCTTCATTGACCGTGATAGCTTGTGATGGGCTAAGTTGGGACACCCCTGCAGGGTTTAAACTTTCGAGAGCCATGCCCGCGGTAATGTGGCAGATGGGGATTTGTTAATATCCGACTGTAGAGAACTTGTCACTTAACTTAATTAAAATGAATCAACTGCGTGTGTAGCCGTGATGGTCTCTTTCCGGTGGAGTCCGGGAAGTGAACATGGTTTTGGAGTTATGTTTGAACATAAGTAGTTTCAGGATCACTTCTTGATCACTTCTAGTTCATGAACGTTGTGTTGCTTCTCTTCTTGCTCTTATTTGCGTATGTTAGCCACCATATATGCTAGTGCTTGCTGCAGATCCACCTTACTACCCCTTTCCTACCCATAAGCTTAAATAGTCTTGATCTCGCGGGTGTGAGATTGCTGAGTCCTCGTGACTCACAGATACTTCCAAATAGTTGCAGGTGCCGACGATACCAATGCAGGTGATGCTACCGAGCTCAAGTGGGAGCTCTATGAAGATCATGATCGTTGTGTTGTGTCTTTTCCGGTTGATCAGTAGTGGAGCCTAGTTGGGACGATCGGGGATCTAGCATTTGGGGTTGTCTTCTTTTATTTTGGTTCCGTAGTCGGACCTTGATTGTATTCTGGATGATGTATGTTTAACTTGTATTTGTGTGAAGTGGCGATTGTAAGCCAACTCTTTATCCCTTTCTTATTCAGTACATGGGATCGTGTGAAGATTACCCCTCTTGCGACAAAACCACAATGTGGTTATGCCTCTAAGTTGTGCCTCGACACGTGGGAGATATAGCCGCATCGTGGGTGTTACAGGTTGTTCGGCTCATGTACGGTGCAACTATAATTTGCTTATCCTTTTGTGAAGTTCGACTAAAATAAAGTGCCATTGTGGTGATAGTGAGGGCTCATCTTGCCAAGGCTAATAAAATGTTGCACGAGATTACCAGCAGAATTTGACGGAGATTTTGGAAACTCGAATCACCATTTTTTGCAGTTCCACCAAAATTGAGAGATGTTGCCCACGTGACATTTTAGTTGAACTGCACAAGACACTCATTCCAAAAAAAAGTGTTTTGTGCAGTTCACCAAAAGTTAACAATTGCAACAAGGTGAAATGGATATCCCTATCTGCACAAAAAGATAGAAAGTAAACAGTTGCTGGTCAATAAGAATATACGAAACATACACGAAATGAAAAAGTGGCATCTTAATTATGTTCATGGCAATCACGCAAGGACACTAGAAATATTAAAACATCAGCAATGCTTCATGTTACCGGAAGCATTACGATCAACAATGACATTCGTCAAATATGGGATTACTTTAATGGTGGCATTACTTGTTTACAAGATACAGTAAATCAACAGCAGCTAAAGAGTTGGTTTAAGGGCATGGGACCGTGGGGACACCAGGACACTCAGCAACGTAAAGGAGCAACTTACTTATCATACTGGGGAAAACAGCAGGAGTACCATTTGTAACACAGTTTAATTGCATCATATCAGTGGAGGCATTAGATTAACAATAACACTGGTTAGACATGTCCTTAAGGTAACAGTGTGATTGCTTCATTTTACATGCGCCCTTACATTAATAACATGATGCGGAGCATCCCAAGGTCATCCCCATGGACCTACCTACGTCCCCTACGACACCACTTGGACCAATGACAAGAGCCAGACCGAAGGCTATCGAAGATAAGGTGAACTCTCTCCTCTCCGAACTTCCACTTTCTATGCATGAGACATGGCTACTACCTATGTCCGAGTTGTTGTGCATGATTAGGTATCAAGAGGACCCTCCCGAAGATGCACGTGAAGACGGACAAGTCCCCATGTTCACGGATGAAGAGAACCAACGGAAGGAGTCAAGAACACCTCCCAGGCCCCGGACATCCGGCCACTGGAGGTGTCACTAGCAGCAAGGAGCCGGCGGCCAAGTCTACAGGGCCCGAACATCCGACGTCCAGCCCGGACATCCGGCGCGTCCTGAGCTCCCGGACATCCGGCCTCCAGCCCAAAAATCCAGACCTCGCCATTCCAGATAGCAACAAGGCCAACCCCTCCAGCCCGAACATCCGGCCCCCAAGCCCGGACGTCCAGCCTCCCCTGTCTGCGCACAGTGAAGGGTTGAGACCCGTGTACCCCTTCTACCCCCTAGACTATATATACTCTACCTCATCCTACTTTCTAGGGTTAGCATTGGTTTAGCTCATTTTAGAGATAGAGCATTGCTCATCCACATCGGATCTACTCCACAAGAGAGACCACAGCCGCTCTTCAGAGAAGATCCAATTGGATTCAAGACCTCCTTGCAAACAAGAACATCAAGACCTCCTCACGGAGAAGACCGGTTACCCCTTGTACCGTCCGTTGTTGACTTTGGATCTTGTATCTTCCTTTGTGTTCATGGATCTAGCGCATGTGTGATCATACTTGTTGGTTTGAGTGTTCTCTTGTGTTCCCCTTGTGATTTCCCCTTGTTTCCTTCCTCGTGTTCTTCGTGTTCATCACGGGATCCGCTCCTTTCGTGAAAGATGGGCCTATTAGGGTCCCTACCCTACATCATCTTGGTATCAAGAGCCATGTAGATCACGATTTCGGAGCCTCCCCATTGTGTTGCTAGCCTAGTTTTGTTGATTTTGTCCCTAATTCAAAAATTTCCCACAAAAATAGCCCAATTTTTTTGTGATTTGTTGGTGTGATCAAGTTTTGTTGGATTTGATCCGCCGATTTCGTGTGTTACAGGTAGATCTAGCTTTCCATCCATTTTCCCCAATTTCCACCCACAAATTCCTCCGAATTTTCCCTGATTTGACCTCTCCTTGCGAAGATCTTCGAATTCATCCCCAGATCCAGAGCCCGGACATCCGGCCCGACAAGCCCGGACATTCGGCAACCCGGGCATCCGGCCATCAGGCCCGGACATCCGGCCCCTGGCAGTACCACTTCCTCGCCACCGCCCGTTTTCCTTCCATATTTCGCCAAATTTTGTTCTGGTGCCCACATATACTTCTGCATACCTCTGCCACTTCCGCATAGCACCACCATATACCACATACACAACCACCACTTACCAACACCAACTCAAACAATTTTGGTCCATTTTTTCTTTGAGAATTTGAGTTGCGGTACCGTGTCCTACTTGTGTTTCAGCTATTTAGGTACGGTTCGACATCAACATCATCGCCGCTCACCTTCGCCATGGACGTGTAATCAACAACGACCACCTGAACTACATCTTGGTATTCATCACACTCATTCGATCACCGTCATCCGTTCTTGCGTACAGATGAGGAACCAAAGAAATGGTAACCTCGTCTTGGTATTGGACATATCACTCTTGCCATTACATTGATAGCCATCATAGCCTTACTCCTTTGCATCGCTTACCCTTCGAGACTAGCCGTTGAGTATTGCCGGCAACGAGACTTGTGCACCTTAGTGATCATACTTCACATAGCATACATACATCATTGTTGCATATCTTGGTATCATCTCTTGTGTCACAAGGTTGTCATCGCATACAGAATTGCTATCTTGGTTCGTCAAGCATTGCATGAGAAAAGAGCTCAAACAACAAAGAGCCAAACAAGATTTTAAGCAAAAGGAGAAGATAAGCAAAGATCTTTTAAGCAAGCACCATAGCATCATACAACATTAAGACTGTCATATTAGATCATCTTGGATCATATCATCGAAACACCTTGCATAGAACATACTTGGGATAGAAGTCGTTGCATTTTTGCTTAGTAGGTTGTGCACAAGTCTTGTATCCACCTCTCGTGCAATCGTGCTAGCGTCTCTCTAGTGTTGTGCAACAAGAGCATTTTTGTGATTCCACATTTTGGCTCATCCTTAGTTGCCCAACCCCATTTATCTCTTTGCGTGTGTGTTTCCGTGTATATTACATTGCTTGGTCTACTTGTTGCATTGCAATCTTGCGAATCTTCTCCAACATTATTGAAGCTCACTTACAATTGCATTAAAAAAATTGCCACCATCCCAACCAAGCTCCACCATAAGCTTTTACTTGTGTAGGTGTGAGAAACCGACAAGAATTGGTACCAATTGTGCTATTTCCTTGTCCACATTGGAGTGATCATTGATCCACTTTCAACTTCGGTCAAGGTACATTTGGTATTCGTTCTTTTCTTTCTACCAGTGACATTTTTATCTTGAAATGATGGATAGGCCAAGTACTTCTACCAACCCACTCTTCATTAAGAACGACGACGACATGAACTCCTACTTCACCAAGAGCCACCTCTTTGGTGCACAACGTTCTTTGCATCAAGAGCAACAAGCAATGAGTGAATGAATCGACAACCTCGCCGCCGACTTGCGACTCTCCGAGCAACATACAAGGGATTACTTCGACCACAAGCTCGACGATCACAAGCAAGAGAACGACGCAAGAATGGACGAGATTCGTGCTTTGTTGCTGAACCGCTCTTCTTCCACTTCGTATTCATCAAGAAGAACCCGCTCAAGTCGACGCTCTGACTTCACCCTCTCCGGCTCAAGTACACCGACATTGAACACTCTTCACTGATGTAGGGTAGGAACCATAATCGGCCGATCATTCACGAAAGGAGCGCATCCCGCGATGAACATGAAGGAAACAAGGGGAAAAACACAAGGGGAACACGAGAGAACACTAAAACCAACAAGAATGATTACACAAGTGCTAGATCCTCGAAGCACGATAGGAGATACAAGATCCAAAGTCAACAACGGATGATACAAAGGTAACCGGTCTTCTCCGTGAGGAGGTATTGATGTTCTTATCCGCAAGGAGGTCTTGAATCCAAAGGTATCTTCTCCGTAGAGGCCGCGGTCTCTCTCGTGGAGTAGATCCGATGTGGATGAGCAATGCTCTATCTCTAAATATGAGCTAAACCAATGCTAGCCCTAACTAGGAGGAGGTGGAGGAGTATATATAGTCTAGGTCCACGAAGGGGTAAGTGGGAGAGGGATACATGGGCCTCGGGCCCGAACACTGTGCGCAAACAGGTACCGGATGTCCGCTGAGGACCGGTCGTCCGGTGGCTCAGGAGGGACCGGTCGTCCGCTATTCATCGGACGTCCGCTGAAGACGTTCTGTGAAGAGGCACTGGTCGTCCGGTGTCCTCAGACTTCCGTTAATAGTATTGGTCGTCCGGTGGGGCCCGAATGTCCAGTCGATGGGAGGTGTTGTAGCTGGCATTGGCTGTGCTTCAGGCGTCGGTCGTCCGGTGGAGGCCGAACGTCCGCTCGTTTGGCTCGGGTGCGGGATCGCCGGTCGTCCGGTCTAGGTCGATCGTCCGGTGGGTCTTCAGGCGTCGGACATCCGGTCCCGACCGGTCGTCCGGTGGCTGGAGCTTCTTCCGCCACTCTTCTTCTTGTTCCTCGCGCTTGGTGTCCTTGCCTTCTTGTCCATGGGCTTCCTCTTGGTTCCTGGTCATGCATAGCACACATGTTTGAGGTAGTAGCCGTGTCTCACATGTGGAAAGTGACGATTCGGAGAGGAGCGAGTTCACCTTGTGTCCAATGGTGTATACTTGAGGTCTCGTGTTATGTATCCTTGGGGCTTGGAGAGTAGTCAGAGTGTACATAGGGATGAACGTGGGATGCTCCGCATCATCTCCCCCATTGGGAAAGATCTGACCTCGGATCGTGATCCTCATCACCATGGAAACGGTTGTTGTGGACGAACTTGTAGTTGGACGGAGTTGAAAACATGGCGCAATCCAAGTACTCCAAGGTGTCGCCGGAGTGGTATACATGCAAAAAGAGAAAACACAAATGACACTCGGAAATACAATGGTTAGAGCACACAAAGCGTCCATCATGTAAGAATGAGTCCGTGCAACAAGATTGATCATGACAAGGTGCATGAAGCTTATCCAAAATAGATTGAATTGTATGCAAAGCATTCATGGGAGCAAAAGCATTCATTGCGCACACAAATGTGTTGTGAATATGATCAATGCAACCATGGTGCAAAATGATGTCATAGAGAGACGGTTTATCAATAGCATTAATATGGAAATGGATGATCAAGAAGAGTATGTGGTCATGCAATTGATGATGGGAAATATGATCATGATGTATGAATATGTCATCAAGAAAGATCACAACAAATTGTTAAGGAAATGCACAAGCTCTTATATCATGGATGACATGGGAATACAAGATGCAACAAGGCAATCATAATATGAGTCAATCCATGCATAAGATGCAAATTTGTCATGTGTGTGAGATGTCCAATGAGCATGACATGTATGAGCACAATCAACAAATATGGAGGTGTTGGTGTACCAATGCTCGATGTCATGGCATGAGTGGAGGTTTGAAGGTGCTTCCAATAAGTACGAGTGATCCTCAATGTGAAGGTCCATAGAGCCAATCTTCAATGTCGCTCCTCCATTCGCAAGATGTACCATGTAGACAACAAGAAGGAAACAACAATGAAAGAGTTGGTACGTCTCCAACATATCTATAATTTTTTATTGTTCCATGCTATTATATTATCAACCTTGGATGTTTTATATGCTATTTTATATGATTTTTGGGACTAACCTATTAACCCCGAGCCCAGTGCCAGTTTCTGTTTTTTCCTTGTTTTAGAATATCGTAGAAAAGGAAAATCAAATGGAGTCCAATTGACCTGAAACTTCACGGAACTTATTTTTGGATCAGAAGAATCCCAAAAGACTTGGAGTCCACGTAAGGGAAGCTTCGAGGAGGCCACGAGGAAGGAGGGTGCGCCCACCCCCTGGGCGCGCCCTCCACCCTCATGGGCCCCTCGTGGCTCCCCGGATGTACTTCTTCCACCTATATATCTCCATATACCCCAAAAACATCCGGGAGCACAATAGATCGGGAGTTCCGCTGCCAGAAGCGTCCGTAGCCACCGAAAGCCAATCTAGACCCGTTCTGGCACCCTGCCGGAGGGGGAAATCCCGCTCCGGTGGCCATTGAGGGAGTCCTGGATTAGGGGGTGCTCGGATAGCTGGACTATACCTTCCGCCGGACTCCTGGACTATGAAGATACAAGATTGAAGACTTCGTCCCGTGTCCGAGAGGGACTTTCCTTGGCGTGGAAGGCAAGCTTGGCGATACGGATATGCAGATCTCCTACCATTGTAACCGACTCTATGTAACCCTAACCCTATCCGGTGTCTATATAAACCGGAGGGTTTTAGTCCGTAGGACAACATAGACAACAACAATCATACCATAGGCTAGCTTCTAGGGTTTAGCCTCCTCGATCTCGTGGTAGATCTACTCTTGTACTACCCATATCATCAATATTAATCAAGCAGGACGTAGGGTTTTACCTCCATCGAGAGGGCCCGAACCTGGGTAAAACTTCGTGTCCCTTGCCTCCTGTTACCATCCGGCCTAGACGCATAGTTCGGGACCCCCTACCCGAGATCCGCCGGTTTTGACACCGACATTGGTGCTTTCATTGAGAGTTCCTCTGTGTCGTCGCCGTCAGGCTCGATGGCTCCTACGATCATCAATAGCGAGGCAGTCCAGGGTGAGACCTTCCTCCTCGGACAAATCTTCGTCTTCGGCGGCTTCGCACTGCGGGCTAATTCACTTGGCTATCTGGAGCAGATCGAAAGCTACGCCCCTGGCCGTCAGGTCAGATTCGGAAGTTTAAACTACACGGTTGACATCCGCGGGGACTTGATCTTTGACGGATTCGAGCCACTGCCGAGCGCGCCGCACTGTCCCGACGAGCATGATCTAGCTCTGCCGCCGAACAGTGCCCTGGAGGCCGCACCCGCATCGACTTTGACCCTTAATTCGGAGCCAACTGCGCCGGTCGAGGATGGGCGGTTGGACGCGACCTCGAGGGCTGCGATCCCAATGGCGATTGAGCCAAACACCAGCCCCGTACTCCGCGAGATTTGTGACTCCAAGGAGCCGGACTTCTCTCCGGACTCCGAACCCTCCGCGGCCTTGTCGATCGAATCCGATTGGGCGCCGATTATGGAGTTAACTGCCGCGGACATCTTTCAGCACTCGCCTTTCGGCGATATTCTAAAGACACTGAAGTCTCTCTCTTTATCAGGAGAGTACTGGCCGGACTACGGTCAGCAAGGTTGGGATTCGGACGATGAAGAAATTCAAAGCCCACCCACCACCCACTTTGTAGCCACTCTCAATGATTTAACCGACATGCTCGACTTCGACTACGAAGATATCGACGGTATGGACGACGATGAAGGAGATGATGAAGAACCAGCGCCTACTAGGCCCTGGAAAGCCACCTTGTCATATGACATATACATGGTGGACACCCCAAAAGAGGGAGATGGTGATGGAACAGCGGAGGATGACCCCTCCAAGAAACAGCCTAAGCGCCGGCATCAGCGGCGCCGCTCAAAATCCCGCCAAAACAAACAAGGTGATTCCAGCACGGGAGATAATAATACTCCGGAAAGTGCCGAAGAAAACCCCCTCCGGCATGATTTAGCACCGGAGGATGGAGAAACCAGCCCTCATGAGAGAGCGGCAGACACAGAGGTCGAGGACGATAATTATATGCCTCCCTCCGAAGACGAGGCAAGCCTCAACGATGACGAATTCGTCGTGCCAGAGGATCCCATCGAGCAAAAGCGTTTTCAACGCAGGCTTATGGCCACGGAAAGAAGCCTCAAGAAAAAATAGCAACAGCTTCGAGCTGATCAAGATTTGCTAGTCGACAGATGGACGGAAGTCCTTGCGACCGAAGAGCATAAACTCGAACGCCCCTCCAAGAGCTACCCAAAGCGCAGGTTGCTACCCCGATTAGAGGAGGAAGCACTTGACGCGGCCGACCGACCACCTTGTGGTCGCGACAGAGAGGCCTCTCGGTCCTCCACTCAAGCCGCACCCCATACCAAGGCACGGGAATATGCGCCGGACTTACGAGATATGTTGGAGGACAAGTCAAGGCAAACAAGATCGATCTACGGATCGCGTGGGCGCCCCACAGCTCGAGACGGTAACCGTCACGCCGGCCACAAATTTGGCGGGGCCGAACACAGTAGACAAGGCTCACTGGAGCTACGTCATGATATAGCCCAGTACAGAGGCACCGCACACCCACTCTGCTTTATAGACGAAATAATGGATCATCAAATCCCCGAGGGTTTCAAACCCATAAACATCGAATCATATGATGGCACAACAGATCCTGCGGTATGGATCGAGGATTATCTCCTTCATATCCACATGGCCCGCGGCGATGATTTCCACGCCATCAAATACCTCCCACTCAAGCTTAAAGGACAAGCTCGGCATTGGCTTAAAAGCTTGCCAACAGGATCAATCGGTTGTTGGGAGGACCTGGAAGCCGCATTCCTCAACAATTTCCAGGGCACTTACGTGCGACCCACAGACGCCGATGACCTAAGTCACGTAATTCAGCAGCTAGAGGAATCGGCCAGGCAATTCTAGACACGGTTCCTAACAAAGAAAAATCAAATAGTTGACTGTCCGGACGCTGAGGCCCTAGCATCCCTTCAAACACAATATCCGTGATGAGTGGCTGGCCCGGCACCTTGGACAGGAAAAGCCGAAATCTATGGTAGTGCTCACGACACTCATGACCCGCTTTTGCACGGGAGAAGACAGCTGGCTTGCTCGTAGCAACAATATGACCAAGAACCCTGGTAATTCGGATGCCAGAGACAGTAGCAGCAGGTCGCGTCGCAACAAGCAGAAGCGCCGCATTAACGGCGACAATGCTGAGGATACGGCAGTTAATGCCGGATTCAAAGGCTCTAAATCCGGTCAGCGGAAAAAGCCATTCCAAACGAATCCTAGGGGCCCGTCCAGTTTGGACCGAATACTCGACCGCTTGTGGCAGATACATGGCACCCCCGAAAAGCCGGCCAATCACACCAACAGGGATTGTTGGGTGTTCAAGCAGGCAGGCAAGTTAAACGCCAAAAATGAAGACAAGGGGCTGCATAGCGATGACGACGAGGAGCCCCAGCCGCCGAACAAAAGTGGACAGAAGGGTTTTCCCCCACAAGTGCAGACGGTGAACATCATATACGCAACCCACGTCCCCAAAAGGGAGCGGAAGCGCGCGTTAAGGGACGTATATGCGGTAGAGCCAGTCGCCCCAAAGTTCAACCCATGGTCCTCCTGCCCGATCACCTTTGATCGAAGGGACCATCCCACTAGCATCCGTCATGGTGGATTCGCCGCATTGGTTCTAGACCCAATTATTGACGGATTTCACCTCACTAGAGTCCTTATGGACGGCGGCAGCAGCCTGAACCTGCTTTACCAGGATACAGTGCGGAAAAGGGGCATAGATCCCTCGAGGATTAAGCCCACCAAAACAACCTTTAAAGGCGTAATACCAGGTGTAGAAGACAACTATACAGGCTCAATCACACTTGAAGTGGTCTTAGGATCTCCGGATAATTTCCGAAGCGAGGAGTTAATCTTCGACATAGTCCCATTCCGTAGTGGCTATCATGCACTGCTCGGGCGAACCGCATTCGCCAAGTTCAATGTGGTCCCGCACTACGCATACCTTAAGCTCAAGATGCCAGGCCCTCGAGGAGTAATTACGGTCAATGGAAACACCGAACGCTCCCTCCGAACGGAGGAGCACACGGCGGCCCTTGCAGCGGAAGTACAAAGCAGCCTCCCCAGGCAGTTCTCCAGTCCGGCCATTAAACGTCCGGACACCGTCAAGCGCGCCCGGAGTAACCTACAACAAGACCGCCTGGCACGTTCCGAGCAGGCGTAGCAATGCGGCCCCAACCCCAACCCTCGCAAAAAGGCGACGCCAGTGCTTCGCGTACATAACTACGCTCTAAAAATACCATGGGTACAGGGGGAGGGGCACCATCCCGGCATACCCGAAACACGGCTTAAACCGCACCAGGGGCTGCCGATTTCTTAATTTTCTCTTACTTTCAGGACTCCATTCTTTGGAAGGCCTGTTGGGTAGTTCAATTGCCGCACAAACGATGCAAGAACCAGGGAGGCAGACAAGCCACGCTGCATTATGGAACTCACAGGTGGTCTCTATCATGAGTAGTATACCTGTTTCGCATACTATTCCGCAGCTTGCCCCTGGAACAGACATGTTAAATAGTCCAACTTTTTGTTTATCGCATTGTTGGTATGGTTCTGCTTTGGTCGTAGCTATTTTTAATGAACAATGCATAGCTTTTGTCTATTTTTGCATTACCTTTTATATATATATATGTTCCTTAACGACATGTTGCACCCGTACAATTTGGTACGGCCAAAATATGCCAGGGGCTTTATTACCCCTCAATATGGCGTGAGAAGTCCGAACACTTTCACAAGTGCGGCACCCCGAACTTATATCATTATATGCATTGGCTCCGAATCATGTCTTGGGTCAATAGTTGGGTTTGCCCGGCTCCTATGTTTTGGTGCCTTACGTTCCACTATATTGGCTAAGGTAGCACTAGGAGAACCACTGCGATTGTGCCCCAGTTGAGCTGGGCCGAGCACCTCAGTGGATAAAGCTAAAACTAACTTTCATGATGAAGCGAGAGTTGGTCGCTGTTCGAGAGGTTTTTTCGAGTCCCTAAAGACTTATGCCGCTTAGGGCAAGGAGTCGGCTCTGTCCAGCCAAGGCATGGATGGCGCCCCGAACTCGGTCTTCCGAATACTAGGGGCTTCGCCGAAATTTAAAATTATAGAATTTTATGGCTAAGTGAGAGTGTTCACGTGTTATAATCCGATTGCCTTGTTCGTTGGGCTGAGCGCCCCCCTCGAAGGACCCAAACATGGGAAAAAGAGCGCTCAGGTTTATCCCCGAACACCCCAGCACTAGCGGCACGGGGGCAGAAGCCGACGACTCGGCATCTCTCAGAATTGATAAACAGCCGCACAGAAGGTAATATTTTAAATTCAAACAACATTGCTCAGCGCATATGAACAAGTTTTCAGCGCACAGGACAAAAACGAGTGAGTTTTACTAAAAAATTACATCCCTAGAACATTCATCCACCACAAGGCAGGCACCCTTCAGAACATCCTTATAGTAATTCTCGGGCTTGCGATGCTCTTTCCCTGGCGGTGGCCCGTCCTTCACAAGCTTCTCGGCATCCAGCTTGCCCCAGTGCACCTTAGCACGGGCAAGGGCCCTACGGGCACCTTCAATGCAGACGGAGCGCTTGATGACTTCGAGCCTTGGATAGGCCTCCACCAGCCACCGCACCAGCCCGAAATAGCTCCCAGGCGAAGCTTCTCCAGGCCACAGCCGGACCAAGAGGTCCTTCATGGCCTGTTCGGCCACCTTGTGGAGCTCGACCAGCTGCTTCAACTGGTCGCTTATGGGTACAGGGTGTTCGGCCTCAACATACTAAGACCAGAACACCTTCTCGGCCGAGCTGCCCTCCTCGGCTCAATAGAATGCGGCGGCATCAGACACACTCTGGGGTAGATCTGCGAACGCTCTTGGAGAGCTCCGGATTCGGGTAAGTAACAAGTAACTCACGTTTATGTGTTTGCTTTGCATAAAGAATGCCTTACCCGCTGCTATTTTCTTCACCTCATCCAACTCCTGGAGGGTCTTTTGGGATTCGGCCTTGGCAGACTTGGCATTTTCAATAGCCGCCACAAGCTCGGACGCTCGCGTCTTCGAGTCAAGCTCGAAACTCTCATGTTTCTTCATGAGAATCTGGAGCTCTTGCCGCACTTTGCCAACCTCGGCCTCATACTTCTCCCGCTCGGTGCGCTCCGTGGCCGCCCTCTTCTCGGCCTCGAGCAGCGCTTGCTTAAGGGTCGCCAATTCAAATGTGGCCCCTACAATAGCCATGTTAATCCTGTTATTTTTTGCAATTGCACCTTATATATATATATATTTAAACAAGGTATTTCTTACCTTCATTGTCCTCGAGCTACTTCTTGGCACGACCGAGCTCTTGCTCGGACCGCTTGAGGTTCTGCTTTAGCGTGTCCACTTCCGCAGTCAGTGCGGCGGACGCAAGCAGAGAAGCCTGCATACTCATATTGACTCATTTTTGTTAGACTCCTACGAATTCTATTTGATCCTCTATTCGGCTTTTCTTACCGAACACCAAACAGAGCATTAGGGGCTACTGTCTATGCGGTACTATTATTTACACATTCTTTACTTACCTCAAAGCCTGTCAAAAGGCTAGTACAAGCTTCAGTCAGTCCGCTCTTTGTGGACTGAACCTTCTGGACCACCGCACTCATAATAGTGCGGTGCTCCTTGTCTATGGAGGCGCCTTGGAGCACCTCCAGCATATTGTCCAGCGCCTTCAGTTGGACGGGGGCCACCGGCACAGTGGGCTGGCTCCTCTTGGAAGGAGGTCGCCCGCCGGACTCTGGAACCTTTGAAGGTTCTGGAGCAGTGTCCGTCCTAGAGCCGGACTTGGAGCCCTGGGGGGTTTCATCCCCTTTGCTCCTGGAGTCCGGGAGGTCGCCTTGCGGCGCCTCCAGGACCACCTCCTCCCGGCTTGGAACCTGTTGGGACAACACTTCGGTGTCGTCCGTAGGGCGGGGGGAGGAAGCCGTCGGAAGCGAGTTCACATCCGACGAGTCCAGTGAGCCGCTCGACGACGCGTCGAGCCGGTCTTTGGGTGGGCTGCATAAACATATTCGACATGAGGTAAAGCTGTGGAATAAACGAATACTATGAATTACTATGGTATCCGGATACTTAGGATTTGGCCAGGGGCTTGGCCCTAGGCGCCCACTCCTCTCCGCCTCCGTCGGCATCGGTGGAACAGTCCGGAGGAAGGGTTTTCCCCTTCTTGGACCCTTCGGCCTCCCTAGTTGGGGCGGCCTTCCTTTTCTTCCCTTCCCCCGCTGCAGGGGGAGGGGTCTCTTCTTCCTCCTCGTCGTCTTCACGGGAGGAGTGCATCTTGGATTCGTCGGATGATGAATCCGACACCTCCGGGCGTCGGGCACTCTTTCGAGTCCCCGTGGCCTTCTTCTTGACCTTCTTCTCCGGCACCACATAGGGTGCTGGAACCAGCAGCCTCGCCAAGCGAGCGTCCGCTGGGCCTTCGGGCAAAGGGGCCGGACAGTTGATCTGTCCGGACGTCACCTGCCAATCCTGTCATAGGAAAGGGAGCTTAGACCCCGCATGGAGTCAAACTATGAAAAATTGATACCCTGTAAAAGGAAAAAACAGCTTACCGCGAGAGCGTGACGCTGCGTGCTGAATCCGCGATCCTCAGTAGAGGATGCGGGAGCCTCGACACCCTTGAAAAGCACCTTCCAAGCATCTTCGTACATCGTGTCGAAGAGCCTGCTCAGAGTTTGGTGCCGCACCGGGTCGAACTCCCACAGGTTGAAAGCCCGTTGTTGGCATGGGAGGATCAAGCGGATGAGCATAACCTGGACTACGTTGACAAGTTTGAGCTTCTTATCCGCCAGGGTTTTGACGCATGTTTGGAGTCCGGTGAGCTCTCCTTTTCTACCCCACGATAGGCCCGTCTCTTTCTAGGACGTGAGACGCGTTGGGGGTCCGGACCGGAACTCGGGGGGTGCGACCCATTCGGTGTCGCGCGGCTCGGTGATGTAAAACCACCCCGATTGCCACCCCTTCAGGGTCTCCACAAAGGAGCCCTCGAGCCAGAGGACGTTGGCCATCTTGCCCACCATGGCGCCTCCGCACTCCGCCTAGTTGCCGCGCACCACCTTCGGCTTGATGTTGAAAGTCTTGAGCCATAGGCCGAAATGGGGGCGGATGCGGAGGAAGGCCTTGCACACGACGATAAACGCCGAGATGTTGAGGACGAAGTTCGGGGCCAGATCATGGAAATCCAGGCCGTAGTAGAACATGAGCCCCCGGACAAATGGGTGGAGAGGGAAGCCCAGTCCGCGGAGGAAATGGGGGAGGAACACCACCCTCTCATGGGGCCTAGGGATGGGGATGAGCTGCCCCTTTTCAGGGAGCCGGTACGCGATGTCGTTAGACAGGTATCTGGCCTTCCTCAGCTTTTTGATATGTCACTCCGTGATGGAGGAGACCATCCACTTGCCTCCTGCACCGGAGATGGCTGGAGAAGGTGGAGGTGTGTGTGCGGACTTGGGCGCTGGAGCTCGAGTGCGCAATAATGGATAGGCAAAGGAGGAAGAAGGCATAGGTGGAAAGGTGGATCCTTATCCCCTTATATGGGTGGATGCAACTACATGTCCCCACCAGCCTGGTAAAACTCACTTATCTCCAAGCGCCGTAATCAATGGCGCGGTTGGGTTACCCACGCCCGTATTGATGAGAATCCCGGAATAAGGGGACATGATCTTTGCTTTGACAAGACATGCCAAGGAAACCGCCTCGCATAACGCGCTGAGGTGGGATAATGAAACGAATCGGATAAAGGCTTGGCCGTGGTGTGTCGCACTTCGGAATACGTCAGCAGATTGGATTTGTGTAAATATTATTCTCTCTATGGAAATATGTGGAAACTTATTTTGTAGAGCCGAACACTATCTTTGTGTTCAAAATCTTCTATGGAGTACTTGGAGGAGGAACCCGCCTTGCAATGCCGAAGACAAACTGCGCGCCGGACTCGTCATCATTGAAGCCTGGTTCAGGGGCTACTGAGGGAGTCCTGGATTAGGGGGTGTTCGGATAGCCGGACTATACCTTCCGCCGGACTCCTGGACTATGAAGATACAAGATTGAAGACTTCGTCTCGTGTCCGGGAGAGACTTTCCTTGGCGTGGAAGGCAAGCTTGGCGATAAGAATATGCAGATCTCCTACCATTGTAACCGACTCTATGTAACCCTAACCATATTCGGTGTCTATATAAACTGGAGGGTTTTAGTCTGTAGGACAACATAGACAACAACAATCATACCATAGGCTAGCTTCTAGGGTTTAGCCTCCTCGATCTCGTGGTAGATCTACTCTTGTACTACCCATATCATCAATATTAATCAAGCAGGACGTAGGGTTTTACCTCCATCGAGAGGGCCCGAACCTGGGTAAAACTTCGTGTCCCTTGCCTCCTGTTACCATCCGGCCTAGACGCATAGTTCGGGACCCCCTACCCGAGATCCGCCGGTTTTGACACCGACAGCCATCTTCATCATCCCGGTGCTCTCCATGACGAGGAGGGAGTAGTTCTCCCTTGGGGCTAAGGGTATGTACCAGTAGCTATGTGTTTGATCTCTCTCTCTCTCGTGTTCTTGAGGTGATACGATCTTGATGTATCGCGAGCTTTGCTATTATATATGGATCCTATGATGTTTCTTCCCACCTCTAATCTCTTGTAATGGATTGAGTTTCCCCTTTGAAGTTATCTTTTCGGATTGAGTCTTTAAAGATTTGAGAACACTTGATGTATGTCTTGTCGTGTGTATCTGTGGTGACAATGGGATATCACATGATTCACTTGATGTATGTTTTGGTGATCAACTTGCGGGTTCCGCCCATGAACCTATGCATATGGGTTGGCACATGTTTTCGTCGTGATTCTCCGGTAGAAACTATTGGGGCACTCTTTGAGGTTCTATGTGTTGGTTGAATGGATGAATCTGAGATTGTGTGATGAATATTGTATAATCATACCCACGGATACTTGAGGTGACATTGGAGTATCTAGGTGACATTAGGGTTTTGGTTGATTTGTGTCTTAAGGTGTTATTCTAGTACGAACTCTAGGGCTGTTTGTGACACTTATAGGAATAGCCCAATGGATTGATTGGAAAGAATAACTTTGAGGTGGTTTTGTACCCTACCATAATCTCTTCGTTCGTTCTCCGCTATTAGTGACTTTGGAGTGACTCTTTGTTGCATGTTGAGAGATATTTATGTGATCCAATTATGATATTATTGTTGAGGGAACTTACATTAGTGAAAGTATGAACCCTAGGCCTTGTTTCAACGCATTGAAATACCGTTTACGGTCACTTTTATCATTAGTTACCTTGCTGGTTTTATATTTTCAGATTACAAAAACTATTATCTACTATCCATATACCATCTCTTTGCCGAACTAGTGCACCTATACAATTTACCATTGTATTGGGTGTGTTGGGGACACAAGAGACTCTTTGTTATTTGGTTGTAGGGTTGCTTGAGGGAGACCATGTTCATCCTATGCCTCCTATGGATTGATAAACCTTAGGTCATCCACTTGAGGGAAATTTGCTACTGTCCTACAAACCTCTGCACTTGGAGGCCCAACAACGTCTACAAGAAGAAGGTTGTGTAGTAGACATCAAGCTCTTTTCTGGCGCCGTTGCCGGGGAGGTTAGCGCTTGAAGGTATATCTTTAGATCTTGTAATGGAATCTTTTTGTTTCTTGTTTTAGAACTAGTTTAGTTTATAAAAGAAAACTACAAATATATGGAATTAAGTTTGTCTCATACGCTTCATCTTTTTAATATCTTTCCTGAGTATGATGGAAAGGAAAATTGTGCTCAAGTGCTACAGGAAGAAGTCCATAAAATGTTTGGCACTAAATCTTTGAATGATGAGCATGATTGCAATGTTGTTAGTATGAATTCTTTGAATATCCATGATACTAATGATGATTGCACTAGTTACGATGTCTCCTATAAACATGTCAATTTTTGTGGAGTGCATTGGGTTTGCAAGTACACACCAAATAGGGAAGATAGATATTGCAAGAGGAATAAGTACTTATAAACTATATTGTTGCAAGAAAGTCTTGATGATTGTGCTGAAAAATTCAATATTTTTCGTGCTCCTTGTGAACTTTGCAATGAACATGGTCATTTAAATCTCCAATGCAAATTGTTTCATGACCGAATCGTATCTAAAAATTGTGATAATTTGATTATCCTTGAGCATCATAAAGAGCTTAGTCTTCTATTGGGGTATGAGGAAATGAAACGTATAACTGAGGGTATTCCAAAGTTTAATGTTGATAGATTTCTTGATTTTGATCTAGAGAAGATTTATATGCATTGTGCGGTAAATTGCATTGAAAATCCTTATATTGCCAATTACATAAAGAAAATAAAACAAATAGAAGATGAAGAGAATAATAATGAAAGGGAAGAAACTTCCCAATATCTTCTTATTATTTTTATGATGGATCAGGTAACAAGGAGGAGCCCCCTATTCAACCAATCTCATTAATAAGGAGCTCCAAAAAGAGGATTGAACCCACACATGATGTGGTGAAGAAGAAGAAAAGAAAAAAGGAAGAGAGGTAAAAAGATATCTCCCCCAAATAGTGCTGCTCCTATTACTATTGTGCCTCATGAAAATATAATTGTGGAAGATAATGATACTTATGATCTTCAAAATCTTTTTGGCACTTGCTTGGAAGAATATGATAATTGCTATACTATTGGTGCTATCTATACTATTAATGATGAAAGTGATTATGCTTATGATATGAAAAGGCCCAAGCTTGGGGAAGCTAGGTTTGATGAATATGATGTTTTTGAAAATATATTTGCTGCAATTAATGTTTGTGCCAAGCTTGGGGATGCTATGTTTGATGAAGATGATATTTTTAGTCTCCCAAGTATTGATATCCAAATTTATAATGATGATACCATGCCTCCTACTTATGATGATTATTGTGATGATACATATGCTATAAAAAGTAGTGATGATTATATTTATAAAACTTGTCATGATTATGATTCCCCTTTTTCTTAACATTACTCTTTTAATATGGAAACAATTTATAGTATTCGAGTCTCTTATGATACTCCCACTATTCCGAATGAGAAGAATCTTGCTTATGTGGAGAGTAGTAAATTTTCCATGCTTGTAGATCATGAAAAGAATGCTTTAGGTGCTGGTTATATTTTTGAATTCATTCATGATGCTTCTGAAAATTATTATGAGGGAGGAATATATGCTTGTAGAAATTGCAATAATATCAAGTTTCCTCTCTATGTGCTTAAAATTTTGAAATTTTGCTTGCTTTACCTTCCTATGCAAGTTGATTCTTGTTCACATAAGTTGTTTGCTCACAAAATCCCTATGCATAGGAAGTATGTTAGACTTAAATGTGCTAGTTATATTCTTCATGATGGTCTCTTTATGTTTCAATTCTTATATTTTATGTGAGCATCGTTGAAATCATCATGCCTAGCTAGGGGCGTTAAACGATAGCGCTTGTTGGGAGGCAACCCAATTTTATTTTAGTTCCTTGATTTTCGTTCCTGTTTAGTAATAAATAATTCATCTAGCCTCTTTTTAGATGTGGTTTTATTCTTTTAATTAGTGTTTGTGCCAAGTAGAACCTTTGGGAAGACTTGGGGAATGTCTTGTTGATCATGCTATAAAAAACAGAAACTTTGGCGCTCACGAGAATTGCTGCCACTTTTATTTGTCTAGTGCTATTTAGTTCATTCTTTTTGCAGATGATTAATAGATAAATTACTCAGGTTCAGAAATTTATTTTAGAATTTGTGGGGTTCCAGAAGTATACGTTTGATACAGATTACTACAGAATGTTCTGTTTTTGATAGATTCTGTTTACTATGTGTTGTTTGCCTATTTTGACGAATCTATGAGTAGTATCGGAGGGTATGAACCATGGATAAGTTGGAATACAGTAGGTTTAACACCAATATAAATTAAGAATGAGTTCATTACAGTACCTTGAAGTGGTGATTTATTTTCTTATACTAACGAAGCTCACGACTTTTCTACTTTAAGTTTTGTGTTGTGAAGTTTTCAAGTTTTGGGTAAAGATTCAATGGACTATGGAATAAGGAGTGGCAAGAGCGTAAGCTTGGGGATGACCAAGGCACCCCAAGGTAATATTCAAGGACAACCAAGAGCCGAAGCTTGGGGATGCCCCGGAAGGCATCCCCTCTTTCGTCTTCGTTCATCGGTAACTTTACTTGGAGCTATATTTTTATTCGCCACATGATATGTGTTTTTCTTGGAGCATCATTTTATTTTATTTAGTTTTGCTTTCTGTTTGAATAAAATACCAAGATCTGAAATTCTTAAATGTTAGAGAGTCTTCATATAGTTGCATGATTATTCGACTACTCATTGATCTTCACTTATATCTTTCTAGAGCACGGTGGTGGTTTTATTTTATAGAAATAGATGAACTCTCGTGCTTCACTTATATTATTTTGAGAGTCTTTTAGAACAGCATGGTAGTTTACTTTGGTTATGAATCTCGTCCTAATATGATAGGCATCCATGATGGGTATAATTCAAACTTTCATATAGAGTGCATTGAATACTAAGAGAAGTTTGATACTTGATGATTGTTTTGAGATATGAAGGTGCTAATATTAGAGTATGCTCGTTGAGTAGTTGTGAATTTGATAAATACTTGTTCTAAAGTTTGTGATTCCCGTAGCATGCACGTATGGTGAACCGTTATGTGATGAAGTCGGAGCATGACTTATTTATTGATTGTCCTCCTTATGAGTGGCGGTTGGGGACGAGCGATGGTCTTTTCCTACCAATCTACCCCCCTAGGAGCATGCGCGTAGTACTTTGTTTCGATAACTAATAGGTTTTTGCAATAAGTATGTGAGTTCTTTATGACTAATGTTGAGTCCATGGATTATACGCACTCTCACCCTTCCATCATTGCTAGCCTCTCTAGTACCACACAACTTTCGCCGGAACCATATACCTTCCTCAAAACAGCCACCATACCAACCTATTATGGCATTTTCATAGCCATTTCGAGATATATTGCCATGCAACTTTCCACCATCCCGTTTATTATGACACGCTTCATCATTGTCATATTGCTTTGCATAATCATGTAGTTGACATCGTATTTGTGGCAAAGCCACCATTCACAATTCTTTCATACATGTCACTCATGAATCATTGCACATCCCGGTACCCTGCTGGAGGCATTCATATAGAGTCATATCTTGTTCTAAGTATCAAGTTGTAATTCTTGAGTTGTAAGTAAATAAAAGTGTGATGATCATCATTATTAGAGAATTTTACCAGTGAGGAAAGGATGATGGAGACTATGATTCCCCCACAAGTCGAGATGAGACTTCGGACGAAAATAAATAAATAAAAGAGGCCAAAGAAGCACAAATAAAAAAAAGGAAAAAAAAGAGGCCATAAAAAAGGCCCAAATAAAAAAAATTAAAAAAATGAGAGAAAAAGAGAGAAGGGGCAATGCTACTATCCTTTTACCACACATGTGCTTCAAAGTAGCACCATGATCTTCATGATAGAGAGTCTCCTATGTTGTCACTTTCATATACTAGTGGGAATCTTTCATTACAGAACTTGGCTTGTATATTCCAATGATGGGTATCCTCAAAATTCCTTAGGTCTTCGTGAGCAAGCGAGTTGGATGCACACCCACTAGTTTCTTTTGTTGAGCTTTCATACATTTATACCTCTAGTGCATCCGTTGCATGGCAATCCCTACTCACTCACATTGATATCTATAGATGGGCATCTCCATAGCACATTTATATGCCTAGTTGATGTGAGACTATCTTCTCCTTTTTGTCTTCTCCACAACCACCATTCTATTCCACCTATAGTGATATGTCCATGGCTCACGCTCATGTATTGCATGAAGATTGAAAAAGTTTGAGAACATCAAAAGTATGAAACAATTGCTTGGCTTGTCATCGGGGTTGTGCACTATTTAAATATTTTGTGTGGTGAAGATAGAGCATAGCCAGACTATATGATTTTGTAGGGATAGCTTTCTTTGGCCATGTTATTTTGAGAAGACATGATTGCTTTGTTAGTATGCTTGAAGTATTATTATTTTTATGTCAATAGTAAACTTTTGTCCTGAATCTTGTGGATTTGAATATTCTTGCCACAATAAAGAGAATTACAGGGATAAATAATTTAGGTAGCATTCCACATCAAAAAATTTGTTTTTATCATTTTCCTACTCAAGGACGAGCAGGAATTAAGCTTGGGGATGCTGATACGTCTCCAACGTATCTATAGTTTTTGATTGTTCCATGCTCTTATATTATCAACCTTGGATGTTTTATATGCATTTATATGCTATTTTATATGATTTTTGGGACTAACCTATTATCCCAGAGCCCAGTGCCAGTTTCTGTTTTTTCCTTGTTTTAGAATATCGCAGAAAAGGAAAATCAAACGGAGTCCAATTGACCTGAAACTTTACGGAACTTATTTTTGGATTAGAAGAAGCCCAGAAGACTTGGAGTCCATGTAAGGGAAGCTTTGAGGAGGCCACGAGGTAGGGGGGCGCATCCACCCCCCTGGGCGCGCCCTCCACCCTCATGGGCCCCTCGTGGCTCCCTTGTCGTACTTCTTCCACCTATATATCTCCATATACCCTAAAAACATCCGGGAGCTCACTAGATCGGGAGTTCCGCTGCCAGAAGCCTCCGTAGCCACCGAAAACCAATCTAGACCCGTTCTGGCACCCTGTCAGAGGGGGCAATCCCTCTCTGGTGGCCATCTTCATCATCCTGGTGCTCTCCATGACGAGGAGGGAGTAGTTCTCCCTCGGGGTCGAGGGTATGTACCAGTAGCTATGCATTTGATCTCTCTCTCTCTCATGTTCTTGAGGTGATAAGATCTTGATGTATCGCGAGCTTTGCTATTATATTTGGATCCTATGATGTTTCTTCCCCCCTCTACTCTCTTGTAATGGATTGAGTTTCCCCTTTGAAGTTATCTTATAGGATTGGGTCTTTAAAGATTTGAGAACACTTGATGTATGTCTTGCCGTGCGTATCTGTGGTGACAATGGGATACCACGTGATTCACTTGATGTATGTTTTGGTGATCTACTTGCGGGTTCCGCCCATGAACCTATGCATAGGGGTTGGCACACGTTTTCGTCGTGATTCTACGGTAGAAACTATTGGGTCACTCTTTGAAGTTATATGTGTTGGTTGAATGGATGAATCTGTGATTGTGTGATTCATATCGTATAATCATACCCACGGATACTTGAGGTGACATTGGAGTATCTAGGTGACATTAGGGTTTTGGTTGATTTGTGTCTGAAGATGTTATTCTAGTACGAACTCTAGGGTTGTTTGTGACACTTGTAGGAATAGCCCAACAGATTGATTGGAAAGAATAACTTTGAGGTGGTTTCATACCCTACCATAATCTCTTCATTCATTCTCCGCTATTAGTGACTTTGGAGTGACTCTTTGTTGCATGTTGAGAGATAGTTATGTGATCCAATTATGATATTATTGTTGAGGGAACTTACACTAGTGAAAGTATGAACCCTAGGCCTTGTTTAAACGCATTGCAATACCATTTATGCTCAATTTTATCATTAGTTACCTTGCTGTTTTTATATTTTCATATTACAAAAACTATTATCTACTATCCATATACCACTTGTATCACCATCTCTTCGCCGAACTAGTGCACCTATACAATTTACCATTGTATTGGGTGTGTTGGGGACACAAGAGACTCTTTGTTATTTGGTTGCAGGGTTGCTTGAGAGAGACCATCTTCATCCTACGCCTCCTACGGATTGATAAACCTTAGGTCATCCACTTGAGGGAAATTTGCTACTGTCCTACAAACCTCTGCACTTGGAGGCCCAACAACGTCTACAAGAAGAAGGTTGTGTAGTAGACATCAAGGGTGACCCATCCAATATGCATATTTGAGGATGGCTCAATGGGAAGGAGTTCACCTTTAGGAGATTCTCGTAACTGGTGGTGTTGCACAACATGTATGCCTTCACATGACCAAATTGTGTCATGACGGTATCGCCTTGTGAATCCTTCAACATGAAAGAACATGACAAACACTCAGAAAAACAAATGAGGTTAGCGGAGACGCAAAACATATCATTCGTGTGGTAAAATACCCAACAAGTGGATGCATCTTGGTCATCATAAGAAATTACAAGGGAGCATTTCATAGTATGGAGGCATATGATGATGCGAGAACAACCAAATGCAATATGCTCAATGAAGCAAGCATGCATCACAAGTAAAGTGTCCAAGTCTCCATGATCGATAACCATAGATGCAACAATTGGAGGCAAGCGACAATGAACTAAATATATCATGTGAGAGGCATAAACATATACGTCATCAACCCAAGAAAGCAAGTAAGAATGGAACATGGGTGATGCGACAAAGCAAGCAATCATGTGAATTAGGGCAAGCAAGCTAGTAGTGCGAAGATGCAACATACTAGAAGGAATCATGGCAATCATGCCGTGTGTGAAAATGGTAGGCATGAATAATGCACAAGACATATCACAAGCATGAAAGGAGGATATGAGCAAAATAGCATCAATAGCATGATGCACATGATAGACATGGCAATAGCAACAAGGATCTCCACCAAGCATGCAAATACACATAGGAGTAGCATAATGGTGAATCATGGGTAGATGCAAGCAAGGGTCACAATTGCATGGCAAAGGCATAGAAGCAAGCATAGCATGCAAAGTGAACACGGTAAAATGAACATGAAGCGACAAGCGGTATATAGCCCATAGCTGTGTGAGAGCCAAGTGAGAGAGATGCGCATAGTAGTTGCGCGAAGAGAATGGTGGTAAGGATAATCCACGGGATCCCAAGTCATCTTTGCTCCCAAGAGCTCATTTCGTCAACTCATGGGATTGAGAGGTTGACTAGTATACATGAGTACCTACACAAAACAAAGACAAAAGGAAATTGTATGTGTGTGGTAGATGTACACATCATCCATCATGATACGCACGAGCTTGTGTTGGTTAGCAAAAAATATCCAATGCTCAAATAAATGAGATGTGTGGTATAGAAACATGTCATCCATCATGATAGGTTTGTTGTTATGTATAGCATAATGGAGACTCAAATTGTGTAATGCATCACAAGAAATATGTAGAGCATTGTTATTCATGGAATGCATATGGTGCAAGAAATTATGAGAATCATGCAATGTATGGAATGCATCATAATCTCCTAACATGTATGAGGAAACTGTGGGGGTCTCCTCATGATCATTAGTAGAAACATCACATGGAGAATATTGACAACATCCAAAACAATGCATAGTTGGGTTGGAACATTGTGATCATGGCATGGCATAGTAGATGAATTGCGCAAATCATGTAAAGGAAGCATGGCAATGTCATCACATGAAAAACAAAATCCAATGACCATCATCTCGTCATCTATGCCATAAGTGCAAATGGGATTTATTGTAATGGGGCATGCATAGTTACTATGTTGAGATTGAAATGATGCAATATGGGAGATCTCACTCATAGCATATGACAAGTTCAAAGGATTATCAAACATGATGTGACCAATAGAATTTTTCACATGATATCCTATGGGGCATAGCATCACAACTATGCAAATCAACATGCTCATCATAATATCCATCATAGATAGGTAAGTCATGACATGAAGAAGTCGCACTAGCATGAAGCATGGGAATAGGTGTGTAAACATCATACAAGCAATCATTGGTGGGATAGTGCACTAGTGGGACAAGAGAAGCACCATCACCTATGTTACCTTTGGAGCATCGCTCATGTGTTGTAGCTGAGGTGTCGAAGAACAAGTCGTGATCATCTTCATCTTGATGGAACCATGTGGGGGGTGCATCTTCTTCCACCATGGCCATCGTTGTCTCCATTGTAGGTATGGACTCGTCGAGGATAGGCGTGTCGTCATGTAGGGGACCTAGCACAAAAGAAAACACACTCAAAGTAGAGTTTAAGTTGTTAGAAAGCATAGTGGCCTCACATGCCGTGTCAACTACCTCACTCACTAAGTGTTGTGGCCCACTCACTCCCTCTTGGATGCTCTCACTCATATGGTTGGTGGAGTCACTCAAATGGCTCTCAACCTCACATAGGATGTGTGGCATGCTCTCATGTATGGTTGGTGGAGTCACTCAAATGGCTCTCAACCTCACATAGGATGTGTGGCATGCTCTCATGTATGGGCCTAGTGGTGGTCACACTCATCCTCTCATAGGAAATGCTCTCAATGTCACGTATGGTGGAGTCACTCATATCACTCATGGTGGAGTGGCTCTCCTCACATGGGAATTGGGGCATCTCTTTATATGTGGGTGTCGGAGAGATGTTGGTGCAAATGTCTCCATGCTCAATCATGTCGTGGTCGTCGCCGTGGATGAAGGCTGAAGATGGCACATCATCACTCTCCTCCAAGACCAAAGATAAGGTCTCATGTGTGGTCTCGTAGCTTGACTCGGAGTATGAGTCCAATATGGGTGCCGTCTTCATGTTGGTGAAGAGGTTCATACTCGTCGCCGTGGTCGAAGGGGATGGCCCTTGCTCAACCTTCTTGTCACCGTCTTGTTGTAGGAGGCCCATATGATGTGGCACCTCGTAGCTCGTCTCCATGACCGAAGGGAATTTCCCATGCTCGGCCATCTTCCTTGAGGTGCTTCCGAAGATGGAAGTGTCACCCTCGCTTGTAGGTGGTCGCCTTGTACTTGATGATGTCGATGTAGGCGAACTCACGGGAAGTAGGCGAAGATGCCTTGATAGCACTTGGCGAAGATGCCAAAGTGGTGGTGGTAGTAGCCTTAGCGCCGTCTTGGTGGTGCTCGTCTCGCGGTCTTCTCTTTTGTTCTTGAAGCTTGGCGTGAAGTAGTGCTTGTTGGGACTTGTGCATTTGCGCTTGGTAAGCATCGTCATGATGATGTTGGCGTTGTTGCACTTCAGCTCGTAGTAGATGTCGTTCATCATCGTCGTGCACACGTTGCTTGGATGTGACTTGCCCTTCATGACGAGGTGGATCACGAACGTGATGGTGGTCACCATGGAGATGTGGACGTGGACGACTTGCGCTTGCATCATTTTTGTGCAGAAGACTTGTGACTTGAACGTCGCCGCCTTGAGGATGATGAAGGGGAAGAACGGTTGATCAACAAGGTCCGAATCTCCTCCATCCTTGCATCTTGCTCCTCCTTTTGTGCAGAAATCTTGTGGTCGATGTAGTCTCTTTTCCTTGCTTCGGAGTGACGAATGTCGATGGAGACGTTCTCGATGCGCTCTCGCAATCTTGATTGTGCGCCTTGCATTTGTCGTTGTAGATCGAAGATTGAGGCTTTGGTGATGTAGTTGTTCATGCCGTCGTTTTTGTCGAAGACCGGAGATGAAATGCCTTGCCTATCCATCACTCCAAGAGAAAAATGTGAGTGGTAGAAAGAGAAGAACGAATACCAAATGTACCTTGACCGAAGTTGAAAGTGGATCAATAATCACTCCAATGTGGACAAGGAAATAGCACAATTGGTACCAATTCTTGTAGGTTTCTCACACCTACACAAATAAGGCTTATGGTGGAGCTCGTTGAGGATAGTGGCACAAAAAATTTGATGCAAAATGTTAGCAAGAGTCAATAATGTTGAAAGAGATTCACAAATTCGCAAGTGAAACAAATAGACCAATAGAAATATGTGGCACACGGAAACATGCACACGGATAGATAAAAGCGGTCGTGCAACCAAGGAATGAGCTCAAAATGTGGAATCCACGGAAAATGCTCTTGTTGCACAACTCTAGAGAGACGCTAGCACGATTGCTCAATAGGCGGATACGACACTTGTGCACAACCTATAGGATACAAAAATGCAACGACTTCTATCCCAAGTATGCTATGTATTATGTTCCGGTGGTATGATCCAAGGTGATCGGATATGACAATGTGGTATGATGCTATGGCTATTGCTTACAAGCTTCTTTGCTCTTTCTCTTTTGCTTAAAATCTTATTCTTTTCTTTTTTTTCGTATATGGCCACAATGCAAATGCACAAACGAAGATAGCAATTGGGTATATACGGGAACAAACTTGTGGCACAAGGGATGATATGATACTAATATGATATTGTATGGTATGTATGCAATGGAAGGTGTAGACCGCTAATGTGCACAAGTAACGTTGCCGGCAATACTCAAATGGCTAGTCTCGATAAGCAAGTGACTCAAAATGGGCTAGGGGTTATCAATGCAATGGCAAGGGAATATACAATGGAGGGATACCACGATACCAAGATGGTATGGAGGTTACCGTCCGCGTCGATGATGAGTGGCGGTGATCTTCATGGAGATATCAAGATGATGGAGACTCCTTCCTAAGTAGCCGAAACACCTTAGGAAACGAAAAAACCGTGAACTCAAAATCTCAAATGTCAAATGTCAAATGGTGGTAGCGGTATGTGGTGGTGGAATGATGGGTTGTGGAGTACACAATGCGGAAATGGACGGTATGGTGGTGGACTATACCATGTGTCGGAGTTGGAAGCATGGTCCCTAAGTAGCCAAAACACCATAGGAGACACAACTCACAACACAAACAAAATTGGGTTAAGTTTGGGTGGCTGGAGTATGAGGTGGGAAAAACTATGCGGAAGTTATTGTGGTGGTGGTGGTTGATGAAGAATCAACCGTCCCAAAGTAGCCTAGACACCTTAGGAGACTCAAATCACTCCTCAAGCAACCACTAATACGATGGGGATCAAAATTGGTTAGGTTGCGGAAGTCGGTGGTGATGTAGCGGATGATGTGGTGGAAGCCCTAGGCAAAGATGCCAAAATTTACACAATTTGATGGAGTCAAAACATGTTGGTGGTATTTTTGGGGAAGGAGGATGTCAAGAGCTTTTCAACAAGCTAAAGAACGCGAAAATCAGACTCTGGATGAATTAGTTATGGCCGAAACAAAATTTGAGCGAAGTTGATATCTACACGTAGCGGACGTCCGGAAATAACGGATGTCCGGTCGCCGGACGTCCGGTCAGGTCGGATGTCAGTGTCAAAACCGGCGGATCTCCGGTAGGGGGTCCCGAACTGTGCATCCAAGGCGGATGGTAACAGGAGGCAGGGGACACGATGTTTACCCAGGTTCGGGCCCTCTTGATGGAGGTAATACCCTATGTCCTATTTGATTGATATTGATGATATGAGTATTACAAGAGTTGATCTACCCCAAGATCGTAGAGGCTAAACCCTAGAAGCTAGCCTATGGTATGATTGTATGTTGTCCTACGGACTAAACCCTCCGGTTTATATAGACACCGGAGGGGGCTAGGGTTACACAAAGTCGGTTACAAGGGAGGAGATCTACATATCCGTATTGCCAAGCTTGCTTTCCACGCCAAGGAAAGTCCCATCCGGAGACAGGATGAAGTCTTCAATCTTGTATCTTCATAGTCCAACAGTCCAGCCAAAGGATATAGTTCAGCTATCCAGAGACCCCCTAATCCAGGACTCCTTCAGTAGCCCCTGAACCAGGATTCAATGACGATGAGTCCGGCGCGCAGTTTTGTCTTAGGCATTTCAAGGCGGGTTCCTCCTCCGAATACTCCATAGAAGATTTTGAACACAAGGATAGTGTGCGGCTCTGCAAAATAAGTTCCACATACCACCGTAGAGAGAATAATATTTCCACGAATCTAATTTGCTGACACATTTTAACAGCATGACATGATTTCATGGCCTGGTCATTATTCAAACCGTTTTTCTCAACCAGCACCGTACATATCGCGAGGCGGTTTCCTGACACGTCTTGTCAAAGCCGTGATCGTGTCCTTATTACGGGATTCTCATCAATAGGAACGTGGGTAACCCAATCGTGCCTGTTGGTATGACTCCTCGATTTTAGGCAAGTCCCAAACGGCCACGAGGAGGACGCTTGACATTCACCCTCTTTATAAAGAGGCCAAGGCCTGTCCTTTTTTCCCTCCCGTGCTTAATCGAATCCTTCCCCCGCCTCGAGATCCAACACCCAAGGCTGAGGTCAGGCACTTCGGACCTTCAACCATGTCCGGATCCAACCCCCAAGGTCGGCGGATGCCTTCCTCTGTCATAGAGGAGGACATCAAGAAGCTGAGAGAGGCCAGGTATCTTACCACCGAAATCTCGCACAGGCTGCCTGCCCGAGGGTAGGTCATCCCCACTCCTGAACCCAACGACAGCGTTGTGTTCATCTCTCACTTCCTCCGAGGGCTAAGCCTCGCTCTGGATCCTTTTTTAGGGGGATCATGTTCTATTATGGGCTGGATTTCCATGATCTGGCCCCGAATTATCTCCTTCACATCTCGTCGTTCATCGTCGTGTGTGAGGCCTTCCTCCGCATTACCCCACACTTCGGCCTGTGGCTCAAGACTTTCAATGTGAAGCCGAAGATGATCGAGGGGCGACACGCGGAGTGCGGAGGGGCCGTAATAAGCAAAAGCGCTGATGTTCCATGGCCAGAGGGTTCCTTCCCAGAGGTGTCTAGTTTATGGCAACGGGAGTGGTTTTATATTATAGCTCCCTGAAGTGCCAAGTGGGTAGCCGCCCCTGCCTTTCATTCGGTCCCCCCACCACAACTGACGTCATAGATCAACAAGGGGCTGAACTGGGGGCCAGTAAATGATGTGTCGATATTGCAGAGTCGCATCCGAGATCTCCTTGAGAGAGATGTCAGCCTGGTCATGGTAATGCAAGTCATGCTAGTTCGTTGAGTCCAGCCTTGCAAACGCCGACCCCTCCGTATGTGGGAATTCAACCCGGAAGGACCGCGAACTATTCAGCACTTCCTCGGCATGACGCTCGAAGAGATGTACAAATTGTTCTTCGGACCCCAAATAGTGTCAGGATACCACCGAGGATGCGAGTCTGAGCTGTAATCGCCCCGATACCCAAGTAAGTAATCCCATGGCCGAACACGCTGTCTTTTTATTTATCATAACATCATTACGAAAAGTCGTTGTTTTACCAGGACTGGATAACAAAGGCAAAGATGATCAGGTGTTCCCCCCCCCTTCCCGAAGACTAGGCCAATCCAGTACTAGCCAGAATGCTCGAGCCGGCGCCATATCAGGCGCCCTCAGGGGAAGATAAAAGGGGGGAATACAGAGGCTGAAAGCAGGCCTCACTCACTATTCGTCCAAACCGGGGTTGTTAGCGCCTCCGCGAAGGAGGATAGCCAGGGAGAAGAATCTGAAATTCCCTCTCCCCAAGGAAGGAAGAGGACCACCTCGGAAGACCCGGAAACTAAAGTTTCCAAATGGGGGAAGAAATCTCCGCCAGAGGGTCCTGCCTCGGAGGGTACTCTTGCTGCACAGTGTTCACAAGGGGATCAGCCCTCTACTGAGCTGTAAGTAAACAAAAAGTACTTAATAGTAAAAATATCTTACATTACTTCTGAAGATAATAACCCGAGCATATATCTTGCAGTTCGGATCGTAGCCCTTCTTGATAGAGTTCGTCTTCAGGGGATCTTCTTCCCGAGATGATGGAGAGCGAAAAACCTCCCCCTGCCACCCTGCCTCATGAGGCGGGCGACCCTGAAGTGTCGTCGCGGAGGGTTTCTCCTGATCCGCCAAGGCTAGAGGGTAATCCTTTGGCCACCCGAAGTCCCCAGTATTCTGCTCCTAAAGAGAGCAACAGAAAGAGTCCGGAACCGTACAGTGTGCGGTCGGACGCACTGAAGGATCTTCTGGAGCAAGCGGCCATCTCAGAAGCGCATCGTACGCTAATGAGTACGGTGATTGAAAGGATTTCATCCGCCGAAAGCGGGTTGCATGAAGCTTTTATGAGTCTGCTGAAAGGCTTTGAGGTACGTGAAATAGTGTATGTTTTTGACAGTACCGCACACATTAGGTGTGCCCTATGCAGATAGTAGCCCTTGAGACTCTGGTTGTCGTCGAGAATGGCGGCAAACAGAGGATCATAGTCCCAGGTAATAATTAGACCTCCTTCATGTGCAGGTGGCTGAAGGTCCGGTGGCTAGCCGGACTGATGAGTTTGCCGAGCTAAAGCGGCAACTTGATGCGACAGATGCCGACATCGTGCTTGTCAACAAGCGGCTTGATGAGGCACAGGGTATGTGATTTCTCGAGTGATCAACACATAGTAAGAGGAGCATGATGTCAGTATCTTTAATATGTTGTGACTGCAGATGGAGCTGCCACCGTGGAGACCCTTCGGGCGGAACTTGCCTGAGCCAAGGAACAAGCCAGAATTAGCGATGCGGCCCCTCTAAAGGCGGTCGAAGAGCTGAGGGCCGAACAGGCCGCTGATACGTCTCCAATGTATCTATAATTTTTGATTATTCCATGCTATTATATTATCAACCTTGGATGTTTTATATGCATTTATATGCTATTTTATATGATTTTTGGGACTACCTATTAACCCGGAGCCCAGTGCCAGTTTATGTTTTTTCCTTGTTTTAGAATATCACAGAAAAGGAAAATCAAACGGAGTCCAATTGACCTGAAACTTCACGGAACTAATTTTTGGATTAGAAGAAGCCCAGAAGACTTGGAGTCCATGTAAGGGAAGCTTCAAGGAGGCCACGAGGTAGGGGGGCGCGCCCACCCCCTAGGGCGCGTCCTCCACCCTCTTGGGCCCCTAGTGGCTCCCCTGACATACTTCTTCCGCCTATATATCTCCATATACCCTAAAACGATCGGTGAGCACAATAGATCGGGAGTTCCGCCACCAAAAGCCTCCGTAGCCACCGAAAGCCAATCTAGACCCGTTCCGGCTCCCTGCCGGAGGGGGAATCCCTCTCCGGTGGCCATCTTCATCATCCGGTGCTCTCCATGACGACGAGGGAGTAGTTTTCCCACGGGGCTAAGGGTATGTACCAGTAGCTATGTGTTTGATCACTCTCTCACTCTCTCTCGTGTTCTTGAGGTGATATGATCTTGATGTATCACGAGCTTTGCTATTATAGTTGGATCTTATGATGTTTTCTTCCCCCTCTACTCTCTTGTAATGGATTGAGTTTCCCCTTTGAAGTTATCTTATCGGACTGAGTCTTTAAAGATTTGAGAACACTTGATGTATGTCTTGCCGTGCGTATCTGTGGTGACAATGGGATATCATGTGATTCACTTGATGTATGTTTTGGTGATCAACTTACGGGTTTCGCCCATGAACCTATGCATAGGGGTTGGCACACGTGTTCGTCGTGATTCTCCGGTAGAAACTTTGGGGCACTCTTTGAGGTTCGATGTGTTGGTTGAATAGATGAATTTGAGATTGTGTGATGAATATCATATAATCATACCCACGGATACTTGAGGTGACATTGGAATATCTAGGTGACATTAGGGTTTTGGTTGATTTGTGTCTTAAGGTGTTATTCTAGTACGAACTCTAGGGCTGTTTGTGACACTTATAGGAATAGCCCAACGGATTGATTGGAAAGAATAACTTTGAGGTGGTTTCATACCCTACCATAATCTCTTCGTTTGTTCTCCGCTATTAGTCACTTTGGAGTGACTCTTTGTTGCATGTTGACGGATAGTTATGTGATCCAATTTTGTTATTATTGTTGAGGGAACTTGCACTAGCGAAAGTATGAATCCTAGGCCTTGTTTCAACGCATTGCAATACTGTTTACGCTCACTTTTATCATTAGTTACCTTGTTGTTTTTATATTTTCAGATTACAAAAACCTTTATCTACTATCCATATACCACTTGTATCACCATCTCTTCACCGAACTAGTGCACCTATACAATTTACCATTGTATTGGGTGTGTTGGGGACACAAGAGACTCTTTGTTATTTGGTTGCAGGGTTGCTTGAGATAGACCATCTTCATCCTACGCCTCCTACGGATTGATTAACCTTAGGTCATCCACTTGAGGGAAATTTGCTATTGTCCTACAAACCTCTGCACTTGGAGGCCCAACAACGTCTACAAGAGGGAGGTTGTTTAGTAGACATCAAGCTCTTTTCTGGCGCCGTTGCCGGGGATGTGAGTGCTTGAAGGTATATCTTTAGATCTTGCAATCGAGTCTTTTAGTTTCTTGTTTTATCACTAGTTTAGTTTATAAAAGAAAACTATAAAAATGGAATTGAGTTTGATGTAGGGTAGAACCCTAATCGCCCGATCTTTCACGAAAGGAGCGGATCCCGCGAAGAACACGAGGAACACAAAGAGGGGAACGAGGGAAATCACAAGGGGAAACACGAGAGGAACACTCAGACTAACAAGAACGAGTCACACATGGGCTAGATCCTCGAGTACATAAAGTAAGATACAGGATCCACGATCAACTAGGGATGATACGAAAGGGTAAACGGTTCTTCTCCGTGAGGAGGTCTTGATGTTCTTCCCTAAAGAGGGGTCTTGAATCCACTTGGGGGATCTTCTCCGGTGGAGCCTCGAATCTCCGATGAGAAGGTAACCAAGTGGATGAGCAAAGCTCTCACACAAAATATGAGCTAATCCTTTGCTAACCCTAGAATGTTGTACGGGATGGAGTATATATGGTCTAGGGGGAGAAGGGATACACGGGCCTCGGCCCTTCACTGTGCGCAGACAGAAGAGGACGGATGTGCGGGCTTGTCGGGCCGGATGTCCAGGCTTTCAGGCGATGCCAGATGTCCGAGCTGGGGGCCCGGATGTCCGTGCTGGAGCGGTGCCATTTGTTGCTCTCGGGTTCGGAGGGGCCGGATTTCCGGGCCGGTGGCCGGATGTCCGGGTGCTCAGAAGGGGGCGGATGTCTGGGCTGCCGGGGACGGATGTCCAGGGCCTCTAGCCTTCTGCGGCTGGGCTGCTGTAGAGGAAGACACTCCAGGGGTCGGATGTCCGGGGCCTTGGCCGGATGTCCGGGGCCTGGGATATGCTTCTGGCTCCTTCCGTTGGTTCTCCTGATCCGTGGACTTGGGGACTTGTACATCTTCATGCGCATCTTCGGGAGGGCCCTCTTGGTGCCTAATCATGCACAACTCCTAGGACTTAGGTAGTATCCATGTCTCATGCATAGGAAGTGGAAGTTCGGAGAGGAGTGAGTTAACCTTATCTTCGATAGCTTTGGCTGGGGCTCGTGTCATTGGTCCAAGTGGTGTCGTTGGAGGTGTCGGTGCGTCCATGGTGATGATCATGGGATGCTCCGCATCATCTCCCCTCCCTTGGGGAAGATCCGTCCTCGGATCGAAATCCTCATCACCATGGTAGGGCAAGAGATCTTTGATGTTGAAGATGTCACTCACGGAGTACTTGTCATGAGGGATGTCGATCTTGTATGCGTTGTTGTTGTAGCGTGAAAGCACCTTGAATGGTCCATCTGCGCGTGGTCGAAGTTTGGACTTGCGTTCTTGGGGAAAGCAGTCCTTGCGAAGGTGTAGCCACACGAGGTCTCCAATGTTGAATATCATAGGGTGCTTGTTGACGTTGAGCTTGGTTGCAAGGTGTTGTACTTGGCACTCGATGGTGTTTCTTGTATCTTCATGCACCTTCTTGAGATGGGTCGCTCGTGCACTTGCGTCCAAATTGATGTGCTCTTGGAGTGGTAGAGGGAGAATATCCAATGGTGACAAAGGGTTGAATCCGTAGACGACCTCGAAAGGGGACTTGCCGGTTGTTGAGTGTCTTGCTTGGTTGTAGGCGAACTCGGCGATGGGTAGACACTCCTCCCACTCCTTGATATTTTTCTTGATGAGTACTCGAAGGAGAGCGGAGAGTGTGCGGTTTGTCACCTCCGTTTGGCCATCGGTTTGAGGATGGTACGCCATGGAGAAGAGTAGCTTGATTCCGAGCTTGGAGCATAGTGTCTTCCAAAAGAAGCTAAGGAACTTGACATCGCGGTCCGAGACGATAGTATTTGGCACACCATGGAGACGCAATATTTCCCTACAAAAGAGATTAGCAACATGTGAAGCATCGTCTATCTTGTTGCAAGGAATGAAATGTGCCATTTTTGAGAAATGGTCCACAACGACAAATATGGAATCTTTACCATTTCGAGTCCTAGGCAAACCAAGCACAAAGTCCATGCTAATGTCTTCCCATGGTGGTATGGAATTGGTAAAGGAATATAGAGGCCATGAGATTGAGCTTTGGACTTAGCTTTGCAACATGTAGAACATCGGTTGGTGAAACGATTGACGTCCCGAAACATCTTTGGCCAAAAGTAGCTCTTCGAGAGTGTGGCGAACATCTTGTCACGTCCAAAGTGTCCCATTAAGCCTCCTCCATGAGATTCCTGCAAAAGCAACAAACGAAGAGAGGACTTGGGGATGCAAAGTTTGTTAGCTCTCATAAGATAGTCGCTTCG
Source organism: Triticum urartu (assembly GCF_003073215.2). Taxonomy (NCBI): domain Eukaryota; kingdom Viridiplantae; phylum Streptophyta; class Magnoliopsida; order Poales; family Poaceae; genus Triticum; species Triticum urartu. Next base: position 222,491,374 of record NC_053022.1, read on the forward strand.
ATGTAATAGCGTTCCCAAGATGTATTCGACAAACACTTGGCATAAGGAGTAGCAAAAGTTGCATCATGCTCATACAAGTCTTTGATATGCTCGAAGCCAATGACATCTAACTCAAGTTGCGTGACAAGCATGCATATGCGGGAAAGAGCATCCTTTACGATGTTTTCTTTTCCCTTGATGTACTTTATGACATAGGGAAAAGACTCAATAAATTCAGTCCATTTAACATGACGCTTGTTCAACTTCGTTTGACCCTTAAGATACTTGAGGGTCTCATGATCGGTATGAATGATAAACTCATGGGGATGAAGGTAATGTTCCCATTCATGCAAAACACGGACTAAAGCATATACCTCTTTGTCATAGATGGGAAAATTGAGTTGCGCTCCGGAAAGTTTCTCACTAAAGTAAGCTATGGGGCGCTTCTCTTGCGTTAACACACCTCCTATAACATTACCACTAGCATCACAATGAATTTCAAAAGGCTTGTCGAAGTTGGGTAAAGCAAGCACGGGAGCATGAGTAAGCAAATTCTTAAGCTCATTGAATGCGGTATCTTGGGATGGTCCCCAAATAAAAGGCGCATTCTTCTTGCTCAAAGCATGCAATGGCGAAGCAATGGTGCTAAAATCCTTCACAAAGCGATGATTGAAACCCGCAAGGCCAAGAAAACTACGCACTTGATGCAAGTTGGTTGGTTGCGACCAAGTCTTAATAGCATTGATCTTGGACTCATCAACATGAACGCCCTTAGAAGAAACAACAAAACCCAAGAAAACGAGCTTATCAACACCAAAAAGGCATTTCTCCATATTAGCCTAGAGGCGCTCTTTTCTAAGAGTTTGCAAAACGGTGCAGACATGGGTGACATGCTCTTTGATAAATTTTCTAAACACAAGAATGTCATCAAAGTAGACCACAACAAATATACCAATGTAAGGGCAAAAAACATGATTCATAAGGCGCATAAAAGTGCCCGGTGCTTCCGAAAGACCTATAGGCATGACTAACCACTCATACAAAGCAAACTTGGTTTTGAAGGCGGTTGTCCATTCATCACCCTCTTGTATGCGGATTTGATAGTAACCACTCTTAAGATCAATTTTGGAAAATATAGTGGCACCGCTAAGCTCATCAAGCATATCATCTACGCGTGGAATGGGAAACCTATAGCGAACGGTGAGAGCATTGATAGGTCTACAATCGAAGCACATGCGAAAACTACCATCACTGGCACAAGAATGACCGGAATGGCACAAGGGCTCAAACTTTCACGCACATGTCCATGGTCTATGAGATGCTTTACTTGCCTTTGTATTTCTTTTGTTTCGTCGGGGTTGACATGGTATGGAGCTTTGTTCGGAAGAGGTGCTCCGGGGATGAGGTCGATTCAGTGCTCAATGCCTCCTAGAGGAGGTAGACCCGGAGGTAGCTCATCGGGGAAAACTTCTTGAAATTCCTGCAAAAGAGAAGACAACACTAGAGGAAGAGTGTGAGAAGTGTTAGTTTGTGGTGCATTGTCCTTGCACACGAGGACGTAGTGTAGGACAATAGATGGGTTCTCACACACTTCTCTCATCTCACGTTTGGTGGCAAATAGAAGTAGGTTCTTGTTTACGCTCATCGTGGAGGCACTCAATTTTGGCTTGTGGCGCTCACTCTCTTTTTGGTGGCTCGCTCTCTCACTATGATCTCCACGATGGGTGGCTTGCTTTTCGGCGATCACTTGACTTGGCGACATTGGATGGAGGACTTACTCCTTGCCCTTCATCTTGAAGATGTAGTGGTTCGTTCGGCCATTGTGGATGACTCCTCTATCGAATTGCCATGGCCGTCCAAGGAGAAGATGACAAACAGTCATTGGAACGACGTCGCACTCCAAGGTGTCTTCATAGGCGCCGATTTTCAAAGAGACTTGTACTCGGTGCTCGACTTGGATGGTGCCGGAGTCACTAAGCCATTGCACTTTGTATGGATGTGGATGCTTCATCTTGGGCAATTGGAGCTTGGAGGAAAGCTCTTCGCTTGCGAGATTATGAAAACTTCCTCCATCGATGATGACCTTGATAGATCGTCCATTGATGCCAGCCTTGTTGTGGAATATGCGGCATCGTTGGTCTTCTTCTTGGTGAAGTTGGAGAGTCAAGACTTTGGAGACAACAAGTTTGGGGCTTGAGTCTTCATCGCAAAAGACTTGTTCTTCTTCATTGTTCACTTGGCGGTGCATGGTGACTTGCTCAAGGGCTTCCATTTCGCCTTCACTCATGGAGTCATAAGTGCCATCGTCGTTGAAGACCATGGTTCACTTGTTGGTGCACTCATAGGACTTGTGGCCTCGGCCTCCGCAACTAAAACACTTGAAGGAACTCGTCTTGACGGTCTCATCGGTTGGGGTTGATGATAATGAAGCTCTCGGCTTGAAGTTGCTCGTAGGAGGATGGCTTGTAGTTGACGAAGCTTTCCTGGAAGTCGACTTGTCGATGTTGGAAGTAGAAGGTCTTGTAGTCGGTGTTGGAGTCGTTGAAGCTTGGTTGTTGGAGAAACCGTAGGACTTGGATGAGAACTTGGCATACTTGAAATCATCTTGCACTTGCCGTTCCGCTTTGGTAGCTTGGTGCACTAGCTCGATGAGATTGGAGTATGGTTGGAAGTCGGTGATCTTCTTGATGGGATGATTGAGTCCATTCAAGAAACGTGCCATTGTTTACTCATAATCTTCCGTGACATTGACTCTTATCATTGCAATCTCCATCTCCTTGTAATATTCTTCAACGCTCTTTGTTCCTTGCTTGAGTTGTTGGAGTTTCTTGAAGGGGTCGCGGTTGTAGTAGGTAGGTACGAAGCGTGCTCTCATGACATCCTTCATTTGCGCCCAAGTAGTGATGGGTGGTTCACCTCTTGCCTCTCGGCGCTCTTTGATTTGTTCCCACCAAATGAGGACATAGTCTTGGAACTCAAGGGATGCCATCGCGATCTTCTTCTCTTCTTCATAATTGTGCAAACGGAAGATCTTGTCAACCTTCAATGCCCATGAAAGGTACTCTTCGGGATCGTTGCTTCCGTTGAACTTGGGCATGGTGAACTTGAGTTTGCCATAATGTTGCTCTTCATTGTGTTGGGGTCGGGGATGATGACGCCCATGTTGTTGATGATTGATCAACTCGTGGTGCTCTTGGCGCGGAGGGTTGTTATCGTCATGTTGTTCTTGCCGTAGAGGATCTCCATTGTCTTCATGCTCTGGATTGACTTGTTGTTCTTGGCGAGCTTGTGGAGGAGCTCGTCGAGCTCGAGGAGGAACTTGATGATGCATGCGAGCTTGAAATGTTCGTTCTTGAATTTCTTCGCGAAGTGCTTCCTCTTGTTCACGGGCTTGTCGGCTTCGGTCGGCTACGGCTACGGCTCGACTCGAATCGCATAGAGCTTGTTGCGCCGCAAGTGCTTGAGCATCACGGAGTTGTTGTTCTTGACATTGTGCCTCGGCATCTTGAGCATTTTGGTGTAGACACGCTCGCTCTTCCTCTTCATGTTGGCGTTGTCGTTGCCGTTCTCGTGCTAGCGCAAAGGCCTCTTGAGTTTGACGTTGTCGGCACTCTTGAGAGTCGGTGTCTCGTAGGGGTTGAGGCTTGCTTGACGGTCGGTGCGCGTGGCTCGGCGAAGAGTTTCGATGTCGGTGTACTTGAGCCGGAGAGGGTGAAGTCAGAGTGGCGGCTTGAACGGCTCCTTCTCGAAGTGGAAGACGAGCGGTTGAGCAACAAAGCACGAATTTCGTCCATCCTTGCGTCATTCTCTTGCTTGTGATCGTCGAGCTTGTGGTTGAAGTAGTCCCTTGTACGTTGCTCGAAAAGTCGCAAGTCGGCGGCAAGGTTGTCGATGCGTTCACTCATAGCTTGTTGCTCTTGATGCAAAGCACGTTGTGCACCAAAGAGGTGACTCTTGGTGACGAAGGAGTTCATGTCGTCGTCTTGCTCCATGAAGAGTGGGTTGGTAGAAGTACTTGGCCTATCCATCATTCCAAGACAAATGTGAGTGGTAGAAAGAGAAGAACGAGTACCAAATGTACCTTGACCGAAGTTGAAAATGGATCGAGGATCACTCCAATGTAGGACAAGGAAATAGCACAATTGGTACTAGTTCTTGTCGGTTTGTCACACCTACACAAGTAAAAGCTTTTGGTGGATCTTGGTTAGGATGGTGGCATAAAAATTTGATGCAATTGTAAGTGAGCTTCAATAATGTTGGAAAAGATTCGCAAGATGCAATGTAACAAGTATACCAAGCATATAAGGTACACGGAAACACACACGCAAAAATATAAGTGGGGTTGTGCAACCAAGGGTGAGCCAAAATGTGGAATCCACAAAAATGCTCTTCTTGCACAACACTAGAGAGATGCTAGCACGATTGCACAATAGGCGGATACAAGAACTTGTGCACAACCTACTTAGCAAAAATGCAACGACTTCTATCCCAAATATTTTGTATGCAAGGTGTTGCTATGATATGATCCAAGATGATCGAGTATGACAATCTTAATGTTGTAAGATGCTATGGTTCTTGCTTAAAAGCTCTTTGCTTATCTTTCCTCTTTTCTTAAAAGCTTGTTTGGCTCTTTGATGTTTGAGCTCTTTTCTCATGCAATGCTGGACGAACCAAGATAGCAAATGAGTATGCAATGACAACTTTGTGACACAAGAGATGATACCAATATATGGAACAATGATGTATGTATGCTATGGGAAGTATGACCACTAATGTGCACAAGTCTCGTTGCCGGCAATACTCAATGGCTAGTCTCGATGGGTAAGCAATGCAAAGGAGTAAGGCTATGATGGCTATCAATGTAATTGTAAGAGTGATATGTCCAATACCAAGATGAGGTTACCGGCCTTGGCGATGATGAGTGGCGGTGATCTTGATGGAGATACCAAGATGATGGAGACTCGTCCCTAAGTAGCCGAAACACTTTAGGAAACGGAAAAACCGCGAACTCAAAATCTCAAATGTCAAATGTCAAATGGTGGTAGCGGGATGCGATGGTGGTTGCAGAAGCTCAATGGGATTGCGGAATTGCAATGATGGGTTTTGCGAGTAAGCAAAGCGGAAGTGGAGGGTAAGGTGGTGTACTATACACAGTGTCAGAGTTGAAAGCACGGTCCCTAAGTAGCCGAAACACCTTAGGAGACACAACTCACAACACTAACAAAATTGGGTTAAGTTGGGATGGTGGAAGTGTATGGTGGGCTATGCGGAAGTTATGGTGGTGGTGGTGGTTGACGAAAAAGCTATCGTACCTAATTAGCCTAAACACCTTAGGAGACTCGAATCACTACTCAAGCAACCACAAATGCTATAAGGAACAAAATTGGTTAGGTTGCGGAGGTCGGTGGTGGTTATGCGGAGGTTGTGGTGGAAGCCCTAGGCAAAGATCCAAGGTTCCAAACAATTTATGGAGTCAAATGGTGATGGTGGTATTTTTGTGGGAAGGGGGATGTCAAGAGCTTTTCAACGAGCTAAAGAACGCGAAAATCGGACTCCGGATGAATTAGTTATGGACAAAACGGTGAAACGGGGATGGCTGAGATGTCAGGGGCCGGACATCCGGGCTCGGGGCCGGAAATCTGGGACCTGATGTCCAGACCGGAGCAGATTTGGTGCTCTAGGAGCCGGATGTCCGGCCGGATGGCCCGGATGTCCGGCCCAACGAATCCAGATCTCGTTTGGGGCGGAAATTTTTGAATTGGGGGCGGAAATTGATGATTCCAAGGGCAAAATTTGATGAATTTCGTGAATGGAAAGTGGGGAAACTTGGGGATATGCTAGATCCACTCGAAACCAAGCAAATCCATGGATCAAAATCAACAAAACATCATCAAACCAACAAATCACAAAAAAATTGGGGCTTTGGTGGGGATTTTCGAAATTGGGGAAGACCACAACAAAATTAGGCTAGAAAACTACGAGGGAGGCTCCGAAATCATGATCAATGTGGCTCATGATACCAAGATGATGTAGGGTAGAACCCTAATCGCCCGATCTTTCACGAAAGGAGCGGATCCCGTGAAGAACACGAGGAACACAAAGAGGGGAATGAGGGAAATCACAAGGGGAAACACGAGAGGAACACTCAAAATAACAAGAACAAGTCACACATGGGCTAGATCCTCGAGTACATAAAGTAAGATACACAATCCACGATCAACTAGGGACGATACAAAAGGGTAACCGGTTCTTCTCCGTGAGGAGGTCTTGATGTTCTTCCCTAAAGAGGGGTCTTGAATCCGCTTGGGGGATATTCTCCGGTGGAGGCTCGAATCTCCGAGGAGAAGGTAACCAAGTGGATGAGCAAAGCTCTCACACAAAATATGAGCTAATCCTTTGCTAACCCTAGAAAGTTGTACGGGATGGAGTATATATAGTCTAGGGGGGAGAAGGGATACACGGGCCTCGGCCCTTCACTGTGTGCAGACAGAGGAGGCCGGATGTCCGGGCTGGTCGGGCCGGATGTCTGGGCTTTCAGGTGATACTGGATGTCCGGGCTGGGGGGGCTAGATGTCCGTGCTGGAGCGGTGGAATTTGTTGCTCTCGGGTTCGGAGGGGCCGGATTTCTGGGCCGGTGGCCGGATGTCCGGGTGCTCGGAAGGGGGCGGATGTCCGGGCTGCCGGGGCCGGATGTCCGAGGCTTGTAGCCTTCTGCGGCTGGGCTGCTGTAGTGGAAGACGCTCCAGGGGCCGGATGTCCGGGGCCTTGGCCGGATGTCCAGGGCCTGGGAGATGCCCTTGGCTCCTTCCGTTGGTTCTCCTCATCTGTGGACTTGGGGACTTGTACATCTTCATGCGCATCTTCGGGGGCCCCCTCTTGGTGACTAATCATGCACAACACCTCAGACTTAGGTAGTAGCCATGTCTCATGCATAGAAAGTGGAAGTTCGGAGAGGAGTGCGTTTACCTTATCTTCGATAGCTTTGGCTCGGGCTCGTGTCATTGGTCCAAGTGGTGTCGTTGGAGGTGTCGATGCGTCCATGGGGATGATCATGGGATGCTCCGCATCAGAGTTTGTCTCATACGCTTCACCTTTTTTGTATCTTTCGTGAGTATCATGGAAAGGATAATTGTGCTCAAGTGCTAGAAGAAGAAATCTATAAAATGTTTGGCACTAAATATGTGAATGATGAGCATGATTGCAATGTTGTTAGTACGAATTCTTTGAATATCCATGATACTAATGATGATTGCAATAGTTATGATGAAAATGTCTCCTATAAACAAGTCAATTTTTGTGGAGTGCATTGGGTTTGCAAGTACACATCAAATATGGAACATAGATATTGCAAGAGGCATAAGTACTTCGAAACTAAATTGCTGCAAGAAAGGCTAGATGTTTGTGCTGAAGATTTAAATTTTATTGGCCATACTTGTGAGCTTTGTAATGAACGTGGTCATTTAACTATCCGATGCAAATTGTTTCATGATCTAATCGTGTCCAAAAATTGTGATGACTTGATTTCCCTTGCACATTATAATGAACATAGTTAGCTTATGGGCTACGAAGAAATGAAACGTATAACTAAGGATATTCCAAAATTTGCCCTTGATAGAGTTCTTCATTTTGATCTAGAGGAAATTTATATGTATTGTGCGGTAAATTGCATTGAAAATCCTTATATTGCCAATTACATAAAGAAAAGAAAACAAATAGAAGATGAAGAGAATACTAATGAAAGGGAAGAGACTTCCCAATATCCTCCTATTATTTCTTATGATGAATCAGGTAACGAGGAGGAGCCTCCTATTCAACCAATCTCATTAATAAGGAGCTCCAAAAAGAGGATTGAACCCACACATGATGTGGTGAAGAAGAAGAAAAGAAAAAGGAAGAGAGGTAAAAAGATATCTGCCCCAAATGGTCCTGCTCCTATTACTATTGTGCCTCATGAAAATATAATTGTGGAACATAATGATACTTCTTATGATCTTGAAAATCTTTTTGGCACTTGCTTGGAAGAATATGATAATTGCTATACTATTGGTGCTATCTATACTATTAATGACGAGAGTGATTATGCTTATGATATGAAAAGGCCCAAGCATGGGGCAGCTATGTTTGATGAAGATGATGTTTTTGAGAATATATTTGCTGCAATTAATGTTTGTCCCAAGCTTGGGGATGCTATGTTTGATGAAGATGATATTTTTAGTCTCCCAAGTTTTGATATGCAAATTTATAATGATGATAGCATGCCTCCTACTTATGATGATTATTGTGATGATATTTATGCTATAAAAAGTAGTGATTATATTTATAAAACTTGTCATGAGTATGGTTACCCCTTTTCTGAACATTACTCTTTTAATGTAGAAACAATTTATAGTATTCGAGTCTCTTATGATACTCCCACTATTCCGAATGAGAAGAATCTTGCTTATGTGGAGAGTAGTAAATTTTCTATGCTTGTAGATCATGAAAAGAATGCTTTAGGTGCTGGTTATATTGTTGAATTTATTATGAGGGAGGAACATATGCTTGTAGGAATTGCAATAATATCAATTTCCTCTCTATGTGCTTAAAATTTTGAAGTTATGCTTGTTTTACCTTCCTATGCAAGTTGATTCTTGTTCCCACAAGTTGTTTGCTCACAAAATCCCTATGCATGGTAAGTATGTTAGACTTAAATGTGCTAGTCATATTCTTCATGATGCTCTGTTTATGTTTCAATCTTATCTTTTATGTGAGCATCATTGAAATCATCATGCCTAGTTAGGGGCGTTAAACGATAGCGCTTGTTGGGAGGCAACCCAATTTTATTTTTGTTCCTTGATTTTTTCTCCTATTTAGTAATAAATAATTAATCTAGCCTCTGTTTAGATGTGGTTTTATGTTTTAATTAGTGTTTGTGCCAAGTAGAACCTTTGGGAAAACTTGGGGAAAGTTTTTGCGATCATGCTGTAAAAAAAAGAAACTTTAGCGCTCACGAGAATTGGTGCCATTTTTTATTGGAGAGTGCTATTTAGTTAATTCTTTTTGGATATGATTAATAGATAAATTCCTCACGTCCAGAAATTTATTTGAGAATTTTATATGTTACAGAAGTATACGTTTGATTCATATTACTACAGACTGTTTTGTTTTTGACAGATTCTGTTTTCATCGTGTTGTTTGCTTATTTTGATGAATCTATGACTAGTATCGGAGGGTATGAACCATAGAGAAGTTGGAATACAGTATATATTACACCAATATGAATTTAGAATTAGTTCATTACAGTACCTTATGATGGTGATTTGCTTTCTTATACTAACGGAGGTTACAAATTTTCTGTTAAGTTTTGTGTTGTGAAGTTTTCAAGTTTTGGGTAAGATTCGATGGATTATGGAATAAGGAGTGGCAAGAGCCTAAGCTTGGGGAAGCCCAAGGCACCCCAAGGAAATATTCAAGGATAACCAAAAGCCTAAGCTTGGGGATGCCCCGGAAGACATCCCCTCTTTCGTCTACTTCCATCGGTAACTTTACTTGGAGCTATATTTTTATTCACCACATGATATGTGTTCTGCTTGGAGTGTCATTTTATTTTATTTTGTTTTGATTTCTGTTTGAAGAAAATACCAAGATCTGAAATTATTAAATGTTAGAGAGTCTTTCATATAGTTGCATAATTTTTCAACTAGTCATTGATCTTCACTTATATCTTTTGGAGTAGTTTGTCATTTGCTCTAGTGCTTCACTTATATCTTTTAGAGCTCGGTGGTGATTTTATTTTATAGAAATAGATGAACTCTCATCCTTCACTTATATCATTTTGAGAGTCTTTAGAATAGCATGGTAGTTTTCTTTGGTTATGAAACTAGTCCTAATATGATGGCCACCCTCAACATGATTACATATGGAGGAAAACTCACACTGTTGAATTCAGTCATAACTTCTCTTATCATCTTCGCTCTTTGCACACTCAAACTCCCAGCAGGCATCATTGAACTTATTGACAAAATCCACAGAAAGTGCCTCTGGACAAACAAAACTGATCAAGGTGATAAGTGCAACTCCTTGGCATCATGGGACATGATATGCAAACCCAAAGAGTCTGGAGGGCTTGGCATTATTAATCTCCAAGTGCAAAGTGATGCTTTGCTTCTCAAATTTCTTCACAAGTTCTACAATCATTGGTCCTACCTTGGGTGGAAATGATTTGGAACACATACTACACCACAAAAATTCCACACGCATCCGACCCATGTGGCTCATTCTGGTGGCGTGACATCTCTAAACTTATGCCAATTTACCGAGGGATCACCAATGTGACAATTCGAAATGGATCTTCGGCTTTGTTCTGGAAAGATGCATGGATTGGTGATGTTCTGGCCGACACCCATCCCAGAGCCTTCTCCTTCGTGAGGCTGGAAGATACATCTGTGAGGGTTTTCTTGCGGAGCACGTCACTCGGTGAAACGTTCCACCTACCCCTCTCCACGCAAGCTCTTGATGAAACACGTGACCTACGACAACAAACCATGCAGATTGACCTTATGGATCCTTGGGCCAATGACGAATGGAACTGTGTCTGGGGATCAGAATACTCAGCCAACAAATTCTACACCTTCTACTTTAAATATGTCCAGGCGCACCGAACATATAAATGGTATGGAAATCAAGATCAACGATGAAAATTAAAGTTTTTGGCTGGTTACTGCTGTCAGATAGACTCAACACTCACAACATGTTGAAAACGAGACACTACAACATTGGCACAGACTTTGGTTGCCATCTATGCATAGCCTGCTAGGATGAGACTGTGGAACACCTCTTCTTTCAGTGCACCTTCAGCCTTGCATGCTAGAATGAACTTCAAATCATGGGACATGCAGCTGACAATCGGCTAGACTGGGTGGACAAGGCCAAAGCCTCCTGGATCCAACCATTGTTCATGGAAATATTCCTTTTGGCATCCTGGAGCATCTGGAAGGAAAGAAATAATAAACACTTCAGAGGAGTTCTCCCATCACAAGATTCTTGGCGTGCAAGACTCAAAGAAGACCTCTCCCTCCTTACTTATAGAGTGGGAGACAAACATAAATACTTCCTTTTTTCCTTTATCAGTTCCCTGTAGAATCCCCCCTACCTCCCAAACCCCATTCACAAAGTGAATGGCTTGTAAATAAATTCATGTAACATACATTATATTCTTTAATTTAATTGCAGTAGGAGCCTCTCCTACTGTTTCAGGTGTCAAAAAAGGGGGATATAATAAAAACTTTCATATAAAGTGCATTGAATACTAAGAGAAGTTTGATACTTGATGATTGTTTTGAGATATGAAGATGGTGATATTAGAGTCATACTAGTTGAGTAGTTGTGAATTTGAGAAATGCTTGTGTTGAAGTTTGTGATTCCCATAGCATGCACGTATGGTGAACCATTATGTTAAGAAGTCGGAGCATGATTTATTTATTGATTGTCTTCCTTATGAGTGGTGGTCAGGGACGAGCGATGGTCTTTTCCTACCAATCTATCCCCCTAGGACCATGCGCGTAGTAATTCGTTTCGATAAGTAGTAGATTTTTGCAATAAGTATGTGAGTTCTTTATGACTAATGTTGAGTCCATGTATTATACGCACTCTCACGCTTCCACCATTGCTAGCCTCTCTAGTACCACACAACTTTCGCCGGTACCATAAACCACCATATACCTTCCTCCAAACAGCCACCATACCTACCTATTATGGCATTTCCATAGCCATTCCGAGATATATCGCCATGCAACTTTCCACCGTTCCGTTTATTATGACATGCTTCATCATTGTCATATTGCTTTGCATGATCATGTAGTTGACATCGTATTTGTGGCAAAGCCACCATTCATAATTCTTTCATACATGTCACTCATGAGTCATTGCACATCCCGGTACACCGCCGGAGGCATCCACATAGAGTCATATCTTGTTCTAAGAATCGAGTTGTAATTCTTGAGTTGTAAGTTAATAAAAGTGTGATGATCATCATTATTAGAGCATTGTCCTAGTGAGGAAAGGATGATGGAGACTATGATTCCCCCATAAGTCGGGATGAGACTCCGGACGAAAATAAATAAATAAAAGAGGCCAAAGAAGCCCAAATAAAAGAAAGAGGAAAAAGAGGCCATAAAAAAGAGAAGGCCCAAATAAAAAATGAGAGAAAAAGAGAGAAGGGGCAATGCTATTATCCTTTTACCACACTTGTGCTTGAAAGTAGCACCATGATCTTCATGATAGAGAGTCTCCTATGTTGTCACTTTCATATACTAGTGGGAATCTTTCATTATAGAACTTGGCTTGTATATTCCAATGATGGGCTTCCTCAAAATGCCCTAGGTCTTCGTGAGCAAGCGAGTTGGATGCACACCCACTAGTTTCTTTTGTTGAGCTTTCATACATTTATAGCTCTAGTGCATCCGTTGCATGGCAATCCCTACTCACTCACATTGCTATCTATTGATGGGCTTCTCCATAGCCCGTTGATACGCCTAGTTGATGTGAGACTATCTTCTTCTTTTTGTTTTCTCCACAACCACCATTTTATTCCACCTATAGTGCTATGTCCATGGCTCACGCTCATATATTGCGTGAAGATTGAAAAAGTTTGGAAACATCAAAAGTACGAAACAATTGCTTGACTTGTCATCGGTGTTGTGCATGATTTAAATATTTTGTGTGGTGAAGATGGAGCATAGCCAGACTATATAATTTTGTAGGGATAGCTTTCTTTGGCCATGTTATTTTGAGAAGAGATGATTGCTTAGTTAGTATGCTTGAAGTATTATTATTTTTATGTCAATATTAAACTTTTGTCTTGAATCTTATGGATCTGAATATTCTTGATACAATAAAGAGAAATACATGATGAATATGTTAGGTAGCATTCCACATCAAAAATTTTGTTTTTATCATTTACGTACTCGAGGATGAGCAGGAATTAAGCTTGGGGATGTTGATACGTCTCCAACGTATCTATAATTTTTGATTGTTCCATGCTATTATATTATCAACCTTGGATGTTTTATATGCATTTATATGATTTTTGGGACTAACCTATTAACCCAGAGCCCAGTGCCATTTTCTGTTTTTTCCTTGTTTTAGAATATCACAGAAAAGGAAAATCAAACGCAGTCTAATTGACCTAAAACTTCACGGAACTTATTTTTGGATCAGAAGAAGCCCAGAACACTTGGAGTCCACGTAAGGGAAGCTTCAAGGAGGCCACGAGGTAGGGGGCGCCCCCCTGGGCGCTTCCTCCACCCTCGTGGGCCCCTTGTGGCTCCCCTGACGTACTTCTTCCGCCTATATATCTCCATATACCCTAAAACGATCGGGGAGCACAATAGATCGGGAGTTCCGCCACCAGAAGCCTCCGTAGCCACCGAAAGCCAATCTAGACCCGTTCCGGTTCCCTGCCGGAGGGGGAATCCCTCTCTGGTGGCCATCTTCATCATCCGGTGCTCTCCATGACGACGAAGGAGTAGTTTTCCCACGGGGCTAAGGGTATGTACCAGTAGCTATGTGTTTGATCTCTCTCTCACTCTCTGTCGTGTTCTTGAGGTGATATGATCTTGATGTATCACGAGCTTTGCTATTATAGTTGGATCTTATGATGTTTTCTTCCCCCTCTACTCTCTTGTAATGGATTGAGTTTCCCCTTTGAAGTTATCTTATCGGATTGACTCTTTAAAGATTTGATAACACTTGATGTATGTCTTGCCGTGCGTATCTATGGTGACAATGGGATATCACGTGATTCACTTGATGTATGTTTTGGTGATCAACTTCCGGGTTCCGCCCATGAACCTATGCATAGGGGTTGGCACACGTTTTCGTCGTGATTCTCCGGTAGAAACTTTGGGGCACTCTTTGAGGTTCTATGTGTTGGTTGAATAGATGAATCTGAGATTGTGTGATGCATATTGTATAATCATACCCACGGATACTTGAGGTGACATTGGAGTATCTAGGTGACATTAGGGTTTTGGTTGATTTGTGTCTTAAGGTGTTATTCTAGTATGAACTCTAGGGCTGTTTGTGACACTTAAGGTGTTATTCTAGTATGAACTCTAGGGCTGTTTGTGACCATAATCTCTTTGTTTGTTCTCCACTATTAGTCACTTTGGAGTGACTCTTTGTTGCATGTTGACGGATAGTTATGTGATCCAATTATGTTATTATTGTTGAGGGAACTTGCACTAGCGAAAGTATGAATCCTAGGCCTTGTTTCAACGCATTGCAATACTGTTTACGCTCACTTTTATCATTAGTTACCTTGTTGTTTTTATATTTTCAGATTACAAAAACCTTTATCTACTATCCATATACCACTTGTATCACCATCTCTTCACCGAACTAGTGCACCTATACAATTTACCATTGTATTGGGTGTGTTGGGGACACAAGAGACTCTTTGTTATTTGGTTGCAGGGTTGCTTGAGAGAGACCATCTTCATCCTACGCCTCCTATGGATTGGTAAACCTTAGGTCATCCACTTGAGGGAAATTTGCTACTGTCCTACAAACCTCTACACTTGGAGGCCCAACAACGTCTACAAGAGGAAGGTTGTGTAGTAGACATCAGCCGCACATTGCCAAAGCAAGGAAAGAATAGCCAAGATGGCCGTTGAGTTGAAAGATGCCGCTGACCGTTACCAGCTTCTTGAAAATAAAGCCGAGCAAAGGCGACGGACCTGGAGAAGGCCATGGTATCAGCCAAGGAAGCCCGCTCCAAAATCAGAGCGACGAAGGAGGAGCTACGTGAAGCTGGAGATATCGCGGATGGGAAGCCCTTTTTGTTGCGGACTAAGTTCGGAGATCCGAAGTATGCCCCTCTTGATCAACTTTGGAGTTCTGCAGATGCATACGTGGATTTGGCAGCAAGTGCTGCTGATGCGGACGAGTACTTCAAGGATCAAAAAGATCATGAAGTGGAAAAGTTGTTTTGGTCATAGTTTCATGCTCCAGTGCGTTTGCTGCTGTTGAATGAGCGAATGGCCGAGTGGGCCGAGCTCCATAGGTTGTCCGGACTTTCCATGAGGTATGTTGTGGATCATCTGTGGCCTGAAGGGCCAAGGCCGAATAGTTACTTTACTTTAGTGCAACAATTCCTTGGCATTGTGCCGCACATCGACGCTATGAAGAGGTCCGCGTGCATAGAGGGTGCGCAGATGGCACTTGCCTGTGTCAAGACATACTGGGCAGAGATGGAGGCCACCACTATTGCAACACAGGGTTCGGCCGTGGGCCGAGTAGCTACCGAGCACTACTTTGAAGAAGTCCTTGAAGGAGCTCGTTCGATAGAGGCACGATGCTCTAAGAATAGTATGTTCTAGTGACATGTATTCCCATTGCAAAAACAATGTTTTATTGAATTATAAAGGTTGTGTTTATACTTTTGCCTGAAAGTATTATGATGCCTCCTGTGCGGCCATTCATGTATATATGAATATAACCTGAAAGTTTGAAGTCATCGGCTTCAGCCCCCACGCATATAATGCGGAGGTGTTCGCAAAAAACGCGTATCCGGAGGATGTGAACAACAAGAGACAGTAAAAAAGGTTTACACAGGGTCTTAATCTGAAAAGAAACCTTTGAGTGGGTCCCTGCTGCACGTCTGCGCATGTGTCTCCGTTGTGCTATGTCTTGGATGGGTGTAGCACGATTGTCATCTGCAAAAGAGAAGAACTTAGGTGAAAGTTGTCGTGCCAGAAAATTGGTTATTATTAATAAACCATTGAAATTCAAGATAAGTCAAGTTGAGCCGAAATAGCCCTGATTACATGCGGGAAGCCCCTGGTACCGTCTATGAGGATTTAACCATCAAAACAATCTCGTGTATATGTAGTGATGCGCCGGACTCATCTAACCGTGTCCGTGGTCTTGACGACCTGTCATTTATGCTGGTTGGTGAGGCCGTCTAGTGCTCGCCTGTTAAGGCCGCCTCACATTCTTCCGCGCATAGAGAATGCTCAATATTTCCACTAGCTGTGATGGTGCCACGTGGACCGGGCATCTTAAGCTTGAGAGAAGCGTAATGCGGTACTGCATTAAAACGAGCGAAAGCCGCTCGTCCGAGTAGTGCTTGATAGCCACTTCGGAATGGAGCGATGTAGAAAGTTAACTTTTTGCTTTGGAAGTTGTCGGGAGAACCGAATACAACCTCTAGTAATAGAGAGCCCGTACAGCGGGCCTCTGGGCCTGGTATTAACCCCCTGAAGGTAGTATTACTGTGGCTTATTTTTGTCGGGTCTATCCCCATTTTGCGGACTGTGTCCTGATATATCAGATTTAGACCACTACCGCCGTCCATAAGGACTCGTGTGAGATGGTATCCGTTTATTATTGGGTCTAACACAAAGGCAGCCAATCCTTCATGCCGGATGCTTGTCGCATGATCCTCACGATCAAAAGTGATCGGGTAGGCCATCCAGGGGTTGAACTTAGGGGTGACGGGCTCTATGGCGCGTGTGTCTCGGAGTGCATGTTTGCTTCTCCTCTTCGTCACATGGATCATGTTTACCGTTTTAACCTCTAGTGGGAATTTTTTCTGTCCTCCGGTGCTTTGCTGGCGAGGTTTGTCCTCGTCTTCGCTTGGTGTCTCCCCCCCTTGTGTTCGGCGTTTAGCTTACCGTCCTGCTTGAAGACCCAACATTCTCTGTGGGTGTGATTTGCAGATTTATCGGGGGTGCCATGAATCTGACTTAGTTTGTCGACAATCTTGTTTAGGCTAGACGGTCCATCTCTGCTGCCTTTGAAAGGCTTTTTCCCCTGACCTGGTCGAGAGCCCATGAATCCGGCGTTGGCCGCCATATTATCTGGGCTGTCTTCTTTACTTCGACGCTTGTTTTTACTGTGTCATGGTTTTCCATTGCCACCCCTGACTTCGGATGTGCTTGGGTCGGTGGTGCTACTGCAGGCCAACCAGCTATCTTTGCCCGCGCAAAAGTGGGTCATGAGGCTTGTCAGGGCTTCCATTGTTCTCGGTTTTTCTTGGCCGAGGTGTCTGGTGAGCCATTCGTCTCAGACACTGTGTTTGAAAGCTGCTAAGGCTTCGGCGTCCGGACAGTCGATGATTTGGTTCTTCTTAGTGAGAAACCTGTTCCAAAGCTTTCGGGCTGACTCTCCGGGCTGTTGAATTATATGACTTAAATCGTCTGCATCCGGAGGTCAGACATAGGTCCCTTGAAAGTTAGCCCGAGAAGCGTCCTCGAGCTCCTCCCAACTTGCAATTGAGTTTTTGAGGAGGCTTTTCAGCCAGTGCCGAGCTCATCCTTTAAGCTTGAGGGGAAAGTACTTGATGGCATGGAGATCATCTCCGTGAGCCATATGGATATGGAGGATGAAGTCCTCAATCCAGACCCCAGGGTCTGTGGTCCCGTCGTACGCCTCTATGTTCACTGGTTTGAATCCTTCTCGGAATTCGTGGTCCAGAGCCTCATCGATGAAACATAGGGGGTGTGCGGCACCCTTGTATTTGGATGTATCATGGCGTTCGGATGGTTGTAGTATTCGATTTTGATTTTGTGCCGGAGCACGCTTCCTAGATCCATAAATGGATCTGGTCATACTATATTTTTGGCGCGTCCTCATGTAGATCGTGTGTTGAATTATGTGCGACCTCGTTAGCCGCTCTAACGCGGTCACAAGGTGGTTGATCCGGACGGTTGGCCATTTTATTTTTCGGCTGTATGGGGTCTAAGGCCTCATCGTCGAATTCGGGTAATAGCTTGCACTTTGGATAGCTCTTTGTGTGGTAACCTCCATCATACTTTTCTTCATTGTCGAGCACTTTGTTCCACCTGTTGTTGAGCGTATTTTGTTCGGCCTTAAGCCTTTGCTTCTGCTTCTTCAGACTACTCCTTGTGGCAATAAGCCTTCTGCAGAGGTTCTCTTGCTCCAAGTGCATTTCCAGGATGATGTGTGCATCTTCGTCCGGACTGTTTTCCTCCCCAGAGGGGGTTTGATGAGGTTTATCCTCGGTGTCACCATGTTCGGACGCCGGATCCCTACTATGTTCACCATTTGCAGCTTCATCGTGCTCTGCCGTCGGGGCAATGTGGTCGTCGTTTCCTCTGGAATCGACTGGAGTGTTATTTTCTCTTGCGTTGTTATTTCTGTTTTTGCCGAGGCGGGATTTGGAGCGGCGCCTATGCCGACGCTTTGTTTGCTTCTTGGAGGGGTCATCCTCCGCTGTCTCCTCCCGTTCCTCATCATCGTTTTCTTTGGGTGTATCCACCATGTATATGTCATGTGATGAAGAGGTTGTCCAGTGTCCTGTGGGCACTAGTTCCTGTTCCTCTCCTGCTTCATCGTCCATAACATCGATGTCTTCGGAGTCGAAGTCGAGCATGTTGGTTAAATCGTCGACAGTGGCTACTAAGTGGGTGGTGGGTGGGTAGCGAATTTCTTCGTCATCCGCATCCCATTCTAGCCGGACATAGTTTGGCCAAGGTTCTCCTGACAAGGAGAGAGACCTTAATGAATTTAGCACATCGCCGAAAGGCGAGTGCTGAAGATATCTACGGAGGTAAACTCCATGATCGGCGCCCAATCGGATTCGATAGGCACGGATGTAGGCGGCTCCGAGTCTGTGGCCGGAGATGAATCCAGTGGTTCAGCAACATGGCTCTCGTAAGGGGTGAAATCATTATCCGGCTCCATCACCACTCAGAGTGCGGCCTCCATGGCGGGGTCTATCCCTCCGTCCTCGGATGGCGCAATTTGCTCCGGATTGAAGGCCGGAGTAGTTGTAGGTGTGATCTCCCGAGCACTGTCCGACGGCAGAGTTAAATCATGATCGTCGTGATCATGCGGCGCACCTGACATGGGCTCGAATCTATCGAAGATCAAGTCTCCGCGGGTGTCGGCAGTGTAGTTTAGGTTTCCGAACTGGTCCTGATGGCCAGGGGCGTTGCTCTCGATCTGCTCCAGATGGCCAAGCGAGTTGGCCTGCAGTGCGAAGCCGCCGAACATGAAGATCTGTCCGGGGAGGAAAACCTCACCCTGGACCGCATCGTTACCGATGATCGAAGAAGCCATCAAGCCTTACGGTGACGGCGCATTGGAACTCAATGAAAGCACCAATGTCGGTGTCAAAACCGGCGGATCTCGGGTAGGGGGTCCCGAACTATGCGGCTAAGGCGGATGGTACCACGAGGCAGGGGACACGATGTTTACCTAGGTTCGGACCCTCTTGATGGAGGTAATACCCTACGTCCTGCTTGATTGATATTGATGATATGAGTATTACAAGAGTTGATCTACCACGAGATTGTAGAGGCTAAACCCTAGAAGCCAGCCTATGGTATGATTGTATGTTGTCCTACGGACTAAACCCTCTGGTTCATATAGACACGGAGGGGGCAAGGGTTACACAAAGTCGGTTACAAGGGAGGAGATCTACATATCTGTATTGCCAAGCTTGCCTTGCACGCCAAGGAAAGTCCCATCCGGACATGGGACGAAGTCTTCAATCTTGTATCTTCGTAGTCCAACAGTCCGGCCAAAGGATATAGTCCAGCTGTCCGGAGACCCCCTAATCCAGGACTCCCTCATTGGAAATCCGCTAATTTTAGCTCGGGTTAGAGGTTTCGGTCGTCCGGTAATGTCGGACATCCGGTGCTTCCTGGGTGTCCGGACGTCCGGTAAAATGACAGTCGTCCGGTGGGTCTAGTTCAACTCGAGATCCGATATTCGGGACGGGATTTTGGGTGGAAATTGGGGATTTTGGGGTCAAAATTGATGAGATTTTGTGGGTGAAAGATTGGGAGACTTGGGGAGATGCTAGATCCACTTGAAACCTAGCAAATCTATGGATCAAATACAACAAAACTTTGTCAAACCAACTGTAGGTGTCAAAACCGACGGATCTCGGGTAGGGGTCCCGAACTGTACGTCTAGGCCGGATGGTAACAGGAGGCAGGGGACATGATGTTTTACCCAGGTTCAGGCCCTCTTGATGGAGGTAAAACCCTACGTCCCGCTTGATTAATATTGATGATATGGGTAGTACAAGAGTAGATCTACCACAAGATCGGAGAGGCTAAACCCTAAAAGCTAGCCTATGGTATGATTGTATGTTGTGGTTGTTGTCCTACGGACTAAAACCCTTCAGTTTATATAGACACCAGAGAGGGTTAGGGTTACACAAGGTCGGTTACAAAGGAGGTGATATCCATATCCGTATTGCCTAGCTTGCCTTCCACACCAAGTAGAGTCCCATCCGGACACGAGACAAAGACTTCAATCTTGTATCTTCATAGTCTAACAGTCCGGCCAATAGAGATAGTCCGGCTGTCCGGAGACCCCCTAATCCAGGACTCCCTCCGTAGCCCCTGAACCAGGCTTCAATGACGATGAGTCTGGTGCGCAGTATTGTCTTCGGCATTGCAAGGCGGGTTCCTTCTACGAATACATCACAGAAGAATTTGAACATGAGGATAGTGTCCGACCCTGCAAAATAAGTTCCACATTCCACCGTAGAGAGAATAATATTTTCACGGATCTAGTTTGCTGGCTTGTTTTGGCAGCATGACGTTATGTCATGGCCCGGTGATTATTCAAACCATTTCCTTCAACCAGCCCCGCACATAACGCGAGGCAGTTTTTCGACACGTCTTGTCAAAGCAGAGATCGTGTCCCCTTATTATGGGATTCTCATCAATACGGGCGTGGGTAACCCAACTGCGCTATCAATTATGGCGCTTGGGGGATAAGCGAGTTTTACCAGGAAAGTGGGGACGCTTAGTTTCCTCCACCCATATAAAGGGATAGGGATTCACCTTTCTATCCACTCCTTCTTCCTCCTTCGCTCATCCATTTTCGCACACTCGAGCTCTAGCGCCCAAGTCCGCACTTCCCACCTCAACCTTCTCCAATCATGTCCAGAGCGGGAGGCAGGTGGATGGTCTCCTCCGTCACGGAGGGAGACATCAAGAAACTAAGGAGAGCCGGATACCTGCCCGACGACATCGCGCACCGGCTCCCAGATGAGGGGCAGCTCATCCCCACCCCCAAGCCCCATGAGAGGGTAGTGTTCCTCACCCATTTCCTCCGCGGACTAGGATTCCCTCTCCATCCATTCGTCTGGGGGCTCATGTTCTATAACGGCCTGGATTTCCACGATCTGGCCCCGAACTTCGTCCTCAACATCTCGGCGTTTATCATCGTGTGCGAGGCCTTCCTCCGCATCAAGCCCCACTTCGGCTTATGGTGGAAGACCTTCAATGTCAAGCTGAAGGTTGTGCGCGGGCGCCAGGCGGAGTGCGGAGGCGCCATGGTGGGCAAGATCCCCAACGTAACATGGCTCGAGTGCTCCTTTGTGGAAACCATAAAGGGGTGGCAATCGGGCTGGTTCTACATCACCAAGCCGCGCGACCCTGCATGGGTAGCGGCCCCCGAGTTCCGATCTGGCATCCCCACGCGGCTCACTTCCTGGAAAGAGAAGGGCCTATCCTAGGGTAGTTTAGGAGAGCTGACCGGACTCCAAACATGTATTAAAAACATGGTGAACAAGAAGCTCAAGCTTGTCAACATAGTCCAAGTTATGCTCATCCGCCGGATCCTCCCGTGCCAACAACGGGAGTTCAACTTGTGGGAGTTCGACCCGGGCAACACCGAACTCTCAACAGGCTCTTCGACATGACTCATGAAGATGCCTGGAGGGTGCTGTTCAAAAGTGCCGAGGTCCCCCCTCCTATTACTGAGGATCGCGGATTCAGCGCGAAGCGCCAAGCCAGTGCGGTAAGCTGCTTTACCTTTCACAGGATACTTATTTTTTATAGATTGACTCTATGCGGGATCTAAACTCACGTACCTTTTACAGGACTGGCAGAAGATGGCCGGACGGATCGACTGTCCGACTCTTTTGCTGGAAAGCCCCGCAGATGCTCTTCTGGCGAAGATGTTGACTCCGGCCCCTTATACGGTGCTGGAGAAGACCAAGAAGGCCAAGGGAACCCGGAAGAGTTCCCGATGCCAGGCGTCGTTGGACTGATCGTCCGATGACTCTGCGGCGCATTCTTCCCCCGAAGACGAGGAAGAAGAAGAAGAAGATGCTTCCCCACCGACTGCGGGAGACAGGAAAAGGAAGGCCGCCCCAACTGGGGGGCGAAGTGTCCAAGAAGGGAAGGACTCTCCTTCCGGACAGTTCCACCGCCGCCGACGAAGGCGAAGACGAGTGGTTGCCTAGGGCCAAGCCCCCGGGGAGATCGTAAGTATTCGGATACCAGAGTAACTCATAGGATTCCTTTTTCACACTGCTTTCCCTAACGCCGAACACAATTATGCAGGCCGCCATGAGCCAGTATCGATGTATCGTCGGACGGCTCCCTAGGCTTGTCGGACATGGATAGCGATCCAGTCCCGACCCCCACCTACCCTCATCCTGCCGACGACGCCGAAGTATTGTCTCAAGAGGCACTGGATCGAGGGTAGACAGTCCCGGAGGCGCCTCAAGGCGACCTTCCGGAGTCCGGGAGCCGAGGGGACGGGGCCCCTGAGAGGATCAAGAGGTTCGGGCAGGCGGCCTCCTTCTAAGAGGATCAAGACGCCTGTGCCAGCGACCTCTGTCCATCCAGAGGCGCCGGACAATCTGCTAGAAGCGCTTCGCAGCGCTTCCATCGACGGGGAGCACCGCACTATCATGAGTGCGGTGATCCAGAAGGTTCAGTCCGCCAAGAGCGGATTGACTGAAGCCTGTGCCAGCCTTCTAACAGGCTTCGAGGTAAGTGTTTTTAAAATGTAGTAGGAATATTACCGCATAGACAGTAGCCCCTGATGCTTTGTTCGGTGTTCACAAAGAAAAGCCGAACAGAGGATCAAATAATATCGCAGGAGTCTAATATAAGTGTGTCAATATGCATATGCAGGCTTCGCTGCTGGCGTCCGCCGCACTGACTGCGGAGGTCGCCGTACTGAAGCAGGCCCTCGAGGGGTCCCGGAAAGAGCTCGGCCTTGCCAAGAGGCAGCTCGAGGAGAACAAGGGTAAGTAATACCCTGTTTATAGATATGTATATATAAAAGAAGACGCGATTGCAAAATGACAGGATCATTGAATATTTGCCAGGGGCCACGACCGAGGTGGCGACCCTGAAGCAAGCGCTAACCAATGACGAAGATAAAGCGGCCAAGGAGCGCACCGAGCGAGAGAAGCAGGAGGCTCGGGTGGGTGAGGTGCAGCAAGAGCTCCAAGCTCTCGTGGCGAAGCACGAGGCGTTGGAGCTTGACTCAAAGATGCGGGAGTCTGAGCTTGCCGCAGCCCTTGAGAGTGCAAAAAGTGCCAAGGCCGAAGCCCAAAAGGCCCTCCAAGAGATCGACGTGATGAAGAAGATAGCGGCGGGTAAGGCTTTCTATATGCAAAGCAAGCATGTAAAAGTAAATTACCAATTACTTACCCGAATCCAGAGCTCTCTAGGAGCATTCGCAAATTTGCCCCGCAGCGTGTCCGATGCCGCACAATTTTACCAGGCCAAGGATGGAAGCTCAATGGAGAAGCTGTTCTGGTCTCAGTATGCTGAGGCTGAACACCCGGTGCCAATGAGCGACCAGCTGAAGCAGATGGTCGAGCTACATAAGGCGGCCGATCGGGCCATGAAGAGCCTTATAGTCCGGTTGTGTCCTGGGGACGCCCTTCTGAACAGCTTCTTCGCCCTGGTGAGGCGGCTTGTGGATGCCTGCCCGTGGCTGGAGGTCATCAAGCGATCTGTCTGCATTGAAGGTGCACCCCGGGCTTTCGCCCATGTGAAGTTGCAGTGGGTCAAGCTAGACGCCGTGAAGCTGATCAAGGAGGGGCCACCGTAGGAGGTCCGTTTCCTCCGTTTTGCGGTACGCCAGACCCCTCCCGATCAACAGGATCCCGTTTCGAACGTGGCCGGTGGAACACAAGGCCGTTTCCTCCGTTCTGCGGTACGCCAGGCCTCGTTTCCATCGCCTGTTCCGTCCAAGCCCTCCCGATGAACATGACACATTCCGTTGCCTCCCCATGAACACGACGCATTCCGTTGCCTCCCCATGAACACGACGATGACATTGTTTCTCTGTTCCGACCTAGCCATGTACCCCAGCCCTAGTCGTACGTATGCGCGAGTAGGCGTTCGAGACCCCACCCGTATGTACACATACGTGGCCGTATTTTCTTTCTTGCACCCTGGCTGCTGTACGTACGTGTACATGCTATGTGTGCGCCTCTACTACAACATGTGCGCGCCTCTACTTCCACCAGTATATATGTACGTACACGTTTGCGACCAGAATGACAACGCTACGTACGCTTTGACCAGGTGGGGCCCGACTATCAGGCACTTCCTTGCGTGCGAAGATGTAGCTGGTGGGTCCCAGCAGTCAGGGGCAAACTTTTTTTTCGTGAAATACGGTGGCCCGTCTGGTGGGTCCCTGATCTGAGGTGGAGGAATAATTATTTTGCACATAATAAGGAGGCACTTCCTTGCTGCGGCCGTGGACCCAGCTGTCAGCCTCTCCACGTAAAGTCCACGACCGATGGAAGCCGTTCCTTAACCATGTTGACCACACCGCGCCGAGAGCACCAGGGCGGTGGACGACGACGAGGCCTAGGAAGGGGACGACACGGAGCCGGGGAAGACGCGGCAGTGGATGCCCATGCGTAGAGGAGTACGAGGGTTCACTGGTTCGCTGCGGTGTGAGGCTGCCATCGCCGCAGAATAACAGGGGGTGTGGGTGAGTAGAGGGATGGCTTGGCCAGCGATGGGAGTAATAGGGGGCGGTGAGGCCTCCGCCGCATCACAGCCGGCCACGGGAGGCAGGAGCACGAGGCACGACCGGCGCTGGTTTGGGCAGCTGGAGCAAGAAGACCAGAGGTTGAAGAAGCACTATGGCCGTTGGATGGACATCATATGGTCACTGGAGCTAGAATCGTGCTTATTGACTAAGTTGACAAAGCCCTCCGTCCCCGTCAACTTAGTAGGCCCACAAGTCATCCTCCCACCAAGGTGGGTCCCATCTAGCAGGGGGGTATTCATTTTTTTGTGTGTAATAAGGAGGCACTTCTGATGGGTCCGAGCTAACAGCAGGGGGAACGTTTTTGTCACGAAATACGGTGGCCCGTCGGGTGGGTCCTAGCAGTCAGGGGCAAAAAAAATTTTCATGATATACTGGTGGGCGTCCGGTGGGTCCCTGCTGTCAGGTGGGGGAATAATTATTTTCCGTGTAATAAGGAGGCACTTCCTTACGGCCGTCGTGGACCCAGCTGGCAGCCTCTCCACATATAGTATTCTTCCGATGGAATTCCGTCGTTGACCATATTGACCACGCCGCGCCGACAGCACCACGGCGGTGGACGACGGCGAGGCCTAGGAAGGGGACGACACGGAGACGGGGAAGACGCGGGAGTGGATGCCCACGCGGAGAGGAGTACGAGGGTTCAATGGTTCGGCTGCGCTGTCGTCACCGCAGAATAACAGGGGGTGTGTGTCGGTGTCAAAACTGGTGGATCTCGGGTAGGGGGTCCCGAACTGTGCGTCCCGGCCGGATGGTAACAAGAGGCAGGGAACACGATGTTTTACCCAGGTTTGGGCCCTCTTGATGGAGGTAAAACCCTACGTCCTGCTTGATTAATATTGATGATATGGGTAGTACAAGAGTAGATCTACCACGAGATCAAGGAGGCTAAACCCTAGAAGCTAGCCTATGGTATGTTTGTTGTATATGGAGTTGATTGCCTACGGACTACAACCCTCCGATTTATATAGACACCGGATAGGGTTAGGGCTACACAGAGTCAGTTACAATGGTAGGAGATCTTGAATATCCGCATCGCCAAGCTTGCCTTCCACGCCAAGGAAAGTCCCATCCGGACACGGGACGAAGTCTTCAATCTTGTATCTT
Source organism: Triticum urartu (assembly GCF_003073215.2). Lineage (NCBI taxonomy): Eukaryota > Viridiplantae > Streptophyta > Magnoliopsida > Poales > Poaceae > Triticum > Triticum urartu. Next base: position 222,517,240 of record NC_053022.1, read on the forward strand.
CATAGTCCAGGAGTCCGGCTGAAGGTATAGTCCGGCTACCCGAACACCCCCTAATCCAGGACTCCCTCAGTAGCCCCTGAACCAGGCTTCAATGACGACGAGTCTGGCGCGCAAATTGTCTTCGGCATTGCAAGGCGGGTTCCTCCTCCAAGTCCTTCATAGAATATTGTAAACACCAAGAGTAATGTCCGGCTCTGCAAAATAAGCTTCCACATATCGCCATAGAGAGAATAATATTAACACAAATAAAAACTGCTGACGTATTCTGCAGTGTGTCATCACACTACGACCAAGTCCTTTACTCGAATCATTTTTACTTTTCCACCTCAGCATGTTTTGCGAGGCGGTTTCCTTGGCATGTCTTGTCAAAGCAGAGATCGTGTACCCCCTTTACGGGATTCTCATCAATACGGACGTGGGTAACCCAACCGCGCCATTTATCACGGCGCTTGGGAGGCAAGCGAGTTTTACTAGGCTGGTGGGGACGCACAACGCATCCGCCCATATAAGGGGATAAGGATCCACCTTTTTACCTACGCCTTCTTCCTCCTTTGCCTATCCATCTCCTGTGCACTCGAGCTCCAGCGCCCAAGCCCGCACTTCCCACCTCAACCTTCTCCAGCAATGTTCGGAGCGGGAGGCAAGTGGATGGTCTCCTCCGCTACGGAGGGCCAAGTCAAGAAACTAAGGAAGGCCGGATACCTGTCCAAGGACATCGCGCACCGGCTTCCCAAAAAGGGGCAGCTTCTCCCCACCCCAAGGCCCCATGAGAGAGTAGTATTTCTCCCCCACTTCCTCCGCGGACTGGGTTTTCCACTCCACCCATTTGTCCGGGGGCTCATGTTCTATTACGGCCTGGATTTCCACGATCTGGCCCCGAACTTCATCCTCAACATCTCGGCGTTTATCATCGTGTGCGAGGCTTTCCTCCGCGTCCGCCCTCATTTCGGCCTCTAGCTCAAGACCTTCAACGTCAAGCCCAAGGTGGTGTGCGGCAGCCAGGCGGAGTGCGGAGGCACCATGGCGGGCAAGATGGCCAATGTCCTATGGTTCGAGGGCTCTTTTGTGGAGACCCAAAAGGGGTGGCAATCCGGGTGGTTTTACATCACCGAGCCACGCGACCCGAACTGGATCGCAGCCCCCAAGTTCCGATCGGGACCCCGCACACGGCTTATGTCCTGGAAAGAGACGGGCCTGTCGTGGGGTGATGAGAAAGAGGTGACTGGATTGCAAACATGCATCCAGTCCCTGGTGAACAAGCCAATCCGGCTTGTTAATGTAATCCAGGTTATGCTCGTCCGCCGGATCATCCCGTGCCAACAACGGGATTTCAATCTGTGGGAGTTCGACCCGGCGCAGCACCAAACCCTTAGCAGGCTCTTCGACACGATGTACGAAGATGCCTGGAAGGTGCTATTCAAGGGCACCGAGGCTCCCGCATCCGCTTCCGAGGACCGCGGATACAGCTCGCAGCGTCACGCTAGCGAGGTAAGCTATCTTCACCTTTTACAGGATGTTCAGCTTTTTTCATAGTTTAACTCTATGCGGGATCTAAACTCCCTTACCTTTGACAGGCTTGGCGGGCGATATCCGGACTGATTAACTGTCCGGCTCCACTGCCCGAAGACCCAGCCCCAACTCTACTAGTGAAGCTGCTGGCTCCGGCGCCTTATGTGGTGCCGGAAAAGAAGGCCAAGAAGAAGAAGACCACAGGGACTCGAAAGAGTGCCCGTAACGTGGTGGTGTCGGACTCGTCATCCGACGAGTCTGAGACGCCCTCTTCCCGTGAAAACGAGGAGGAGGAAGAAGAAAACTCTCCCCCCGCCCCAGCGGAGGGAGGAGAGAAGAGGAAGGCCGCCCCAACGGGGGAGGCCGAGGGGTCTAGGAAAAGGAAGACCCCTCCGCCGGACTACTCTCTCGACGCCGAAGAGGGCGAAGAGGAGTGGCCAAACAGGGCCAAGCGTCCAGCGAAATCGTAAGTTCGGACATCAGAGTAACTCATGATGTTCCTTTGTTGCATAGCTTTCCCTAATGTCGAACGTAATTATGCAGCCCGCCCCAAGCCAAATTCAACGAATCGTCGGGCAGCTCCCTGGACTCATCGGACGTGAACTCAGTTCCGCCCACTGTCTCCCCCCGCACTGCAGACGACGCCGAAGTGGCGTCGCGACAAGCTCCGGGGTAGGAGGAGGTGGTCCCGGAGGAGCCGCAAGGCAACCTCCCGGACTCCAGGAGTGAAGGGGATAAGGCCCCCTAGGGCTCCAAGTCCGGCTTTGTGCCGGACACCGCGCCGGAATCTTCCACAATTCCGAACCGCGGTAGGCGAACTCCTTCCAAGAGGAGCAAGCCTTCTGAGCCGGCAGCCTCGGTCCAACCGGAGGTGCCGGACAATCTGCTGGAGGTGCTTGACGGCGCCTCCATCGACGAGGGGCACCGTACTATTATGAGTACGGTGATCCAGAAGGTTTAGTCCGCCAAGAGCGGACTGACTGAAGCTTGCGCTAGCCTTCTAACAGGCTTCGAGGTAAGTAAAAATATGTAAAAATATTACCGCATAGACAGTAGCCCCTGATGCTCTGTTTGGCGTTCGGAAAGAAAAGCCGAATAGAGGATCTATTAAATTTCACAGGAGTCTAACAAAAAGAGTCAATATGCGTATGCAGGCTTCGCTGCTATCCACCGCCGCACTGACTGCGGAGGTGGGTGTCCTGAAGCAGGACCTCGAGCGGACCGAGCAAGAGCTCGGCCTTGCCAAGCGGCAGCTCGAGGAGAAAGAAGGTAAGAAATACCTTACAGAAAAAGTGCCTATAAAAAGGCGTGATTGCAAAAAAAATAACAGGATTGTACTGCTTATTGTAGGGGCCACGACTGAGGTGGCGACCCTTAAGGAGGCGCTGTCTGAGGCCGAAAAGGAAACAGCCGTGGAGCGCACCGAGCGAGACAGACTTGGGGCTCAGGTCGGCGAGGTGCAGCAAGAGCTTCAGGCTCTCATGAAAAAACATGAGAGTTTGGAGCTTGAGTCAAAGGCGCAAGCATCTGAGCTCGCGACGGCCCTTGAGACTGCCAAGTCTGCCAAGGCCGAAGCCCAAAAGGCCCTCCAAGAGTTGGAGGAGATGAGGAAGATAGCAGCGGGTAAGGCATTCTTCATGCAAAGCAGAAATATAAAAGTAAACTACTTGTTACTTACCCGAATCCAGAGCTCTCCAGGGGCATTCGCAGATCTTCCCTGTAGCTTATCCGATGCCACCGCATTCTACCGAGCTGAAGAGGGCAGCTCGACGGAGAAGGTGTTCTGGTCTTAGTATTCTGAGGCCGGACACCCTGTGCCTTTGAGCGACCGGCTGAAACAGCTGGTCGAGCTCCACAAGGCGGCCGAACGGGCCATGAAGGGCTTCATAGTTCGGCTATGGCCCGGAGAGGCCCTGCCTGGGAGCTATTTCGGGATGGTGCGGCGGCTGGTGGAGGCCTGTCCGAGGCTCGAGGTCATCAAGCGCTCCGTCTGTATCGAAGGTGCCCGTCGGGCCCTTGCCCGTGCAAAGGTGCACTGGGGTAAGTTGGACGGTGAGAAGCTTGTGAAGGACGGGCCGCCGCCGGGGAAGGAGCATCGCAAGCCCGAGAACTACTACAAGGATGTTCTTGCAGGTGCCCGCCTTGTGGTGGATGAATGTACCAAGGATGTGATTTTTGAATGAACTCGCTCGTGTTTATCCTGTGCGCTGAAAACTTGTTCATATGCGCTAAGCAATGCTTATTGAATTCAAAATATTACTTTCTGTGCGGCCGTTTATCAAAAAATTGAGAGATGGCCAGTCGTCGGCTTCTGCCCCCATGCCACCAGTGCTGGGGTGTTCGGGATAAACCTGAGCGCTCTTTTTCCCATAGTTGGGTCTTTCGAGGGAGGCGCTCAGCACAACGAACCAGGCAATCAGACTATAATGCTTGAACACTCTCACTTAGCCATAGAACTCTATAATTTTAAATTTTGGCGAAGCCCCTAGTTCGGAAGACCGAGTTCGGGGCGCTATCCATGCCTTGGCCGGACAAAGCCAGCTCTTCGCTCGAAGCGGCATAAGTCTTTAGGGACTCGAAAAACCTCTCGAACAGCGACCGGTCTCTCGCCTCATCATGACAGTCAGTTTTAGCTTTCTCCACTGAGGTGCTTAACCCAGCTGAACCGGGGCACAATCATAGTGGTTCTCCTAGTGCTACCTTAGCCAATAGAGTGGAACGTAAGGCACCAAAACATAGGAGCCGGGCAAACCCAACTATTGACCCAAATCATGATTCGGAGCCGATGCATATAGTGCTATAAGTTCGGGGTGCCGCACTTGTGAAAGTGTACGGACTTCTCACGCCATAATGAGGGGTACTGAAGCCCCTGGCGTGTTTGCCGTACCATGGTGTACGGGTGCAATCATGTCATTTAATAAACATAAATGTGAAAAGAAGATAATGCAAAAGATAGACAAGAAGCTAAGCATTGTTTATAGAGAGGCTATTTATCAAAGCCGAATGATACAAATAGTGCGGTAAGCAAAAGATATTGGACTATTTAGTATGTCCTGACCAGGGGCAGGCCACAGAATTGTATTTAAAATAGGTATACCGCTCGTAATAGAGACCACCTGCGAGTTCCATAATGCGGCATGGCTTGTCTGCCTCCCTGGATCTTGCATCGTTTGTGCGACAGTCGAATTGCCGAACAGGTCGTCCGAAGTATGGAGTCCTGAAAGTAATAAAAATTAAAAAAAGAATCCGGCAGCCCCTAGTACGTTTTAAGCCGTATTTTGGGCGTGCCGTTATTGTGCCCCTTCCCTTGTGCCCATGGTATTTCAAGGGCGTAGTTATGTACGCGAGGTACTGGTTTTGCTATGTCGCGAAAGCTGGGGTTGGGGACGCATTGCTACGCTTGCTCAGAGTGTGCCAGGCGGTCCTGCTGTGGGTTACTCCGGGCACGCTTGGCAGTGTCTGGCTTTTTAATGGCCGGACTGGAGAATTGCCTGAGAAGGCTACTTTGTACCTCCGCTGCGAGAGCCGCCGTATGCTCCTCCGTACGGAGGGAGCGTTCGGTGTTTCCGTTGACCGTAATTACTCCTCGAGGGCCTGTCATCTTGAGCTTGAGATATGCGTAGTGTGGCACCGCATTGAACTTTGCGAATGCGGTTCCTTCGAGCAGGGCGTGATAGCCACTGCGAAACGGGACTATATCGAAGATTAACTCTTCGCTTCAGAAATTGTCCGGGGATCCGAAGACCACGTCAAGTGTTATTGAGCCTGTACAGTTGGCTTCTACACCTGGTATAATGCCTTTAAAGGTCGTTCTTGTGGGCTTAATCCTTTAGGGTTCTATACCCATTTTCCGCACTGTATCCTGATAAAGCAGGTTCAGGCTACTGCCGCCGTCCATGAGGACTCTTGTGAGATGAAATCCGTCGATGATTGGGTCGAGAACCAATGCGGCGAAGCCGCCATGACGGATGCTAGTGGGATGGTCCCTTCGATCAAAAGTGATCGGGCAGGAGGACCATGGGTTGAACTTTGGGGCGACTGGCTCCATCGCGTATACGTCCCGTAGCGCACGCTTCCGCTCCCGCTTGGGAATGTGGGTTGCGTATATCATGTTCACCGTCCGCACTTGTGGGGGAAAGCCCTTCTGTCCATTGTTGTTCGGCGGCTTGGGCTCCTCGTCGTCGCTGTGCAGCCCCTTGTCTCTATTTTCGGCCCTTAACTTGCCTGCCTGCTTGAACATCCAACAATCCCTGTTAGTGTGGTTGGCTGGCCTTTCGGGGGTGCCATGTATCCGGCACAAGCGATCGAGTATTCGGTCCAAACTGGACGGGCCCTGAGTATTCTTTTTGAATGGATTTTTCCGCTGACCGGATTTATAGCCTTTGAATCCGGCATTGACCGCCGTGTCTTCATTGCTGTCACTGTTAACGTGGCGTTTTTGCTTATTCCGACGTGTCCTGCCACTTTTGTCCTTAGTATCCGAATTACCAGGGTTCTTTGATAAGTTGTTACTGCGAGCTAGCCAGCTGTCTTCTCCCGCGCAAAAGCAGGTCATGAGTGTCGTGAGGGCTGCCATGGATTTCGGCTTTTCCTGTCCTAGGTGCCGGGCAAGCCACTCGTCGCGGATGTTATGCTTGAAGGCTGCTAGGGCCTCTGCGTCCGGACAGTCGACTATCTGGTTTTTCTTTGTTAGGAACCGTGTCCAGAATTGTCTGGCCGATTCCTCTGGCTGCTGAATTATGTGGCTTAAGTCGTCGGCATCCGGCGGTCGCACGTAAGTGCCCTGGAAGTTGTCGAGGAATGCGGCTTCCAGGTCCTCCCAAGAACCGATTGAGTCTGCTGGCAAGCTATTAAGCCAATGCCGGGCCGGTCCTTTAAGTTTGAGTGGGAGGTATTTGATGGCGTGTAGATCATCACCGCGTGCCATGTGGATGTGAAGGAGATAATCCTCGATCCATACCGCTGGATCTGTTGTGCCATCGTATGATTCGATGTTTACGGGTTTGAAACCCTCTGGGATTTTATGATCCATTACTTCATTTGTGAAGCATAGCGGGTGTGCGGCGCCTCTGTACTGGGCTATATCACGACGCAGCTCGGAAGAGCTATGACTGTTGTGTTCGGCCCGGCCGGATTTGTTGTATCCAGAGTGAAGATCATTGTCACATGCCATAGGGCGCCTGTGCGATCCGTAGATCGATCTTGTTTGTCTTGCCTTATCCTCCAGTATGTCTCACAGGTCGGGCGCATTTGTCCGTGCCTTAGTTGAGCGGCGTTGGGGCATGGCTTGGGTGGAGGGCCGAGAGGCCTCTCTGTCGCGGCCGTGAGGTGGCCAGTCTGCCATGTCATGCGCTGGTGATGTAGGTGCTTCCTCCTCTGATCGGGGTAGCGGCCTGCGCTTCGGGTAATTCTTGGAGGGGCGTTCGAGTTCATACTCTTCGGCCGCAAGGACTTCAGTCCATCTGTCAGCTAGCAAATCTTGGGCAGCTCTAAGCTGTTGCTGCTTTTTCTTCAGGCTGCTTGCCGTGGCTAAAAGCCTGCATTTAAAACGCTCTTGTTCGGCGGGGTCTGATGGTATGACGAATTCGTCGTCATCGAGGCTTGCCTCGTCTTCGGAGGGAGGCGTATAGTTATCATCCTCGACCTCTCGGTCTGCTGCTCTCTCATGAGGGCTGGCTTCTCCATCTTCCTGTGCCGAATCTTGCTGAGGTGGATGTTCTTCGGTGCTATCTGGGGTAGTATTATCTCCCGTGCCGGAATCACCGTTTTTGCTTTGGCGGGATTTAGAGCGGCGCCGCTGACGCTGGCGCTTTGGCTGTTTCTTGGGGGCGTCATCCCCCACTGTTCCATCGTCATGTCCATCTTTTGATTATCCACCATATATATGTCATATGACGAGGTGGCCTTCCAGCGCCCTACAGGTGCTGGTTCCTGTTCATCTCCTACATCGTCGTCCATGCCGTCGATGTCTTCGGAGCTGAAGTCAAGCATGTCGGTTAGATCGTCGACAGTGGCTACAAAGTGGGTGGTGGGTGGGCTTTGAATTTCCTCATCGCCCGTATCCCACCCTCGCTGACCGTAGTCTGGCCAGGGCTCTCCTGATAAAGAGAGAGACTTAAGAGAATTCAGGATGTCGCCAAAAGGCGAACGTTGAAAGATGTCTGCGGCGGTGAACTCCATTATCGGCGCCCAATCGGATTCGATTGGCAGGGGCACGGGGGGTTCGGAGCCCGGGGAGGAGTCCGGATCCTCGGAGTCACGGGTCATGCAGAGTGCGGGGCTAGCGTTCGGCTTGATTGCTTTTGGGATCGCAGCCCCCGAGGTGACGTCCAACTGCTCATCCTCGATTGGCGCAATAGGCTCCGAGTTAGGGGTCGGAACCGATGCGTGTGCGGCCTCCAGGACACTGTCCGGGGGCAGAGCTAGATCATGCCTCTCGAGATAGTGCGGCGCGCTTGGCCGTGGCTCGAGTCCGTCGAAGAAAAAGTCTCCGCGGATGTCAGCCGTGTCGTTTAAGCTTCCAAACCTGACTTGATGGCCAGGGGCGTAGCTTTCAATCTGCTCCAGGTGGCCGAGCGAATTGGCCCACAGAGCAAAGCCGCCGAAGACGAAAATCTGTCCGGGGAGCAAAGTCTCACCCTGGACCGCATCGTTGTTGATGATCAAAGGAGCCATCAGGCCTAAAGGCGATGACACAGAGGAACTCTCAATGAAAGCACCAATGTCGGTGTCAAAACCGGCGGATCTCGGGTAGGGGGTCCCGAACTGTGCGTCTAGGCCGGATGGTAACAGGAGGCAGGGAACATGATGTTTTACCCAGTTTCGGGCCCTCTTGATGGAGGTAAAACCCTACGTCCTTCATGATTAATATTGATGATATGGGTAGTACAAGAGTAGATCTACCACGAGATCAAGGAGGCTAAACCCTAGAAGCTAGCCTATGGTATGATTGTTGTATATGGAGTTGATTGCCTACGGACTACAACCCTCCGGTTTATATAGACACCAGATAGGGTTAGGGTTACACAGAGTCGGTAACAATGGTAGGAGATCTTGAATATCCGCATCGCCAAGCTTGGCTTCCACGCCAAGGAAAGTCCCATCGGGACACGAGACGAAGTCTTCAATCTTGTATCTTCATAGTCCAGGAGTCCGGCTGAAGGTATAGTTCGGCTACCCGAACACCCCCTAATCCAGGACTCCCTCAGTGTGGGTGACTGGAGCGGAGGGATGGCCTGACCAGTGGGGGCGGTGAGGCCTCCGCGGTAGCACAGCCGGCCATGGGAGGCAGGAGCAGGCGGCACGACCGACGCTGCTTTGGGCGGCTGGAGCAAGAAGACCAGAGGTTGAAGAAGCACTACGGCCGTTGGATGGACATCGTACGGTAAGTCGAGCTAGAATCATGCATATTGACTAAGTTGACAAAGCCCTTCGTCCCCGTCAACTTAGTAGGCCCACTATACTGGGTCCCAGCTAGCAGGGAGAGTATTCTTTTTTTGTGTGTAATAAGGAGGCACTTCCTTGCGTGCGAAGATATAGCTGGTGGGTCCGAGCTGTCAGCGGCGGTAATGTTTTTTTTGCAAAATACAGAGGCCGTTTCGGTGGGTCCCAGATGTCAGGTGGAGGAAATCACTATTTTGCATGTAATAAGGAGGCATTTCCTTGCGTGCGGCCGTGGACTCAGCTGTTAGCCTCTCCATGTACAGTCCACTTCAGATGCATGCCGGTCATTGACCATGCTGACCACGCCACGCCGATAGCACCAGGGCGGTGGACGACGGCGAGGCCTAGGAAGGTAATGACACGGAGAAAGGGAAGACTCGGCCGTTGTTTTTGTTTCCCATGTGGAGGGGAGTACGACTATATGAGGGTTTACTGGTTCGTCTGCCGTCGCCGGAGAATAACAGCAGGTGTGGGTGAGTAGAGGGATGGCTAGGCCAGCGATGGGAGTACGGTGGGGCGGTGAGGCCTGTGCGGCAGCACAGCCGGCCGCGGGGAGGAGGGAGCAGAAAGTCCCGCCGGTGCTTCACTACTAGGGAAAAGGCTAGCAGCAATGCGGATTTTAGGCCTATCAGCAGCGCGGGTGCCCGCGCTACCAATAAGGCGCTATAGCTAACTCTTAGTAGTAGCACTGCCTGTACCCGCGCTACCACTATTGACTATAGCAGCAGCGCTTTTTAGGAACGCGCTGCTATTACTTAGCTGTAGCGATTTCCCGGTCCAGCGCTACTGTTATATCTTTCACCATTTCCCCATTCCAGCTTTGATAAACTGCAATTTCCAGATCCTAGGTACTACTAGATATCAATTTCATAAAGCATTATAGGTACTAGGTAGTACTCCCTCGGTTCGAAATTACTCGTCGTGGTTTTAGTTCAAATTTGGACTCAAACCACGACGAGTAATTTGGAACCGAGGGAGTACTAGATAAAAATTTCATATATACTCAACATGCATCCTCAAGCAGTACAAGGTGACATCGACGAAAATGATCATATTTAGTTCTAGATGATATCGACGTCGATCATCATATGTAGTTCTACATGATATCGACGATGATCATCATATATAGTTCTAGATGATATAGCCACACACACATATGTAGTTCTAGATGATATCGACGATGATCATCATCCTCAAGCCTGGGCGGTGGGTGTTCCTGATAGTAATTAGGATGGCCTGTCCAGCACGAAGATTCTTGCCAACGAGGAATCTCTTCCACCCAACCGAGTTCAAGTGTGTGCGACCATCTGTGCCCATGCGGTAAGTACATGTGGTGACGGAGCCCCTTGCGGTAAGGCGTAGTCCAACTGAGCCTTCTTCATCAGGCTCGATACCACAACTCACAGATAGGTTCTTTGGCAATCTCTGAATAAGAAAAACATATCAATTAATAAATAGCCTCACACATACTCTTGCAAATATATTTCTATTAAGTCTAGATTTCTACACTATCAAAACACACAGTACAACGCATTTGTACTAATTAATCATGAATTCTACTAATAAGTATATATATGGATTATCTACACTATTAATAGTTCCTTGGATTCTACACTAATCAGCATGTGATCAGACTATACACTAAAGTATATCATCGACTAGATTCCACAAAGCATATCATTGGACTCTACACTAAGCATATCATCGGATTCACTAAGCATATAATCGGATAATTTGCATTTGTAAGTATAACAATAAATCATATATATATATATATATCATCAAATTACTACATGCAGTACGTATAACATACCATTTCATGCCGATCGACCATGGTACTTGTCAGGCGGGTCACGAATGGCACCCCGACAAAGTCATCACGTGGCGGAATTATGTCCCATAGGTTGCACACCTCCTCCTTGCTCAGCCTCATTCTTTGAGCTATGATGGCTTCATGAAGTGGGTTCTCATCATCTTCATTGAGTGGGTCCTCATTATCTTCATCATCTTCGTCATATTCATCATCTTCGTCATCTTCATCATCTTCCACCAGGTTGATATAAATGACAACCAGCTTGGGTCTTTCTGCTCTGAAGGAGAATCTGATCAACTCACCACCAGTAAGACGCATGCGAGCGAGGAAACAGGCCCATCCATCTCCTCCAATCTGCGACATATTGCGTCCTTTCTCGACCTCCATAGTGTATGGCCCCCAGGAGCCTCAAATGTCACAGTGTCTCCTGTCAGCTTGTTGAATTTCAACCTCACATTGCATGGGACGATCTATGTAAGAAAAGCAAAATGACACAATGCAGTAATGCCAACACTAAAAATAAAATAGTTGTTACATTTCATCTAATTTCTTACTGCCGCATGACGAAAACTCGGATGGAAGTAGATGCCGAATAGCTTGCCAGTTGCAAGGCTGCTGACGCACCTTGACTTGCACAGTCGACATAGTGGTGCTGGTGGTGGTGCCATTTTCCTAAAGCAATATGAGCAAAGGATTAACGATTCACTTCATAGGAAACAAGTGGCAAATTTAACTAAATTGGCACCTACATTTTGCCAAAAAATAACTTATTACAAAAAAACTAAATCGAGCATACTAAATCAACTAGCATACTAAATCCACTAGCATACTAAATCCACTAGCATACAAAATCAACTAAATCAAAATGTTCTAAATCAACTAGCCTACTAAATCAACTAGCCTACTAAATAAACTAAATCAAAATGTTCTAAATCAACTAAATCAACTAGCCTACTAAATCAACTGAATCATATCAACTAAATCAAAATGTTACATATGAAAGCCTACTAAATCAAAATGTATCAGGGAGGAGGGACAAGGAGGGGCGACTCGAGGAGGGAGAAGATAGTAGGACGGAGGAGGAAGGTAGAGCAAGGAGGGGCCGGCCGGCGGCGAGTGGAGGGAGGACGGATCGAGGAGGAAGGCGGAGCGAGGAGGGGGCGGCCAGCGGCGAGTGGAGGGAGGACAGAGGAGGAGGCCGGTACCGAGTCTAGCGAGGAGGATGAGGCAACAGCGGCGCAGATCGGGGGAGGGGCGACGGGGGAGGACCGGCGGCGCGGGGGGTGAGGAGGAGACCGTGAGTGTGTGTGAGTGTGATCTGTGGATGAGGCTAGTGAGTGGGGGGAGATGGAATGGAATAGCAGTAGCGCGCTATAGGTAAACGCGCTACTTCTAAACTACCTATCAGTAGCGCCTTTCGGCCTAAACGCGCTACTGCTATGTGTTAGTATGTAAAAATAGACATAGACATAAAAAATACGGTGCTGCTACGTTACGCTGAATGCGCTGAATGCGTTGAATGCTCATTGATTTTTGTAGTTAATTTAGCAGTAGCGATTATTGCCTGAATGCGCTGCTGCTACGTTACGTAGCAGTAGCGCTGTTTATTTTAAGCACAGCTGCTATAACTGGCCTCGCGGCGGCGTCGTGGGAATTTTACCAGTAGCGCTTCTTGGAGTGCACGCGCTACTGATAAACTTGTTTCAGCAGCGAGTTTCCATGGCCCGCGCTACTGCTACTTAGCAGCAGCGCCTGATTTTAAAGCGTGCTGCTGGTAAGATTCTGTGTATAGGCTTTTCCCTAGTAGTGCTTGTTTGATCGGCTGGAGCAGGAAGAGCAGAGATTGAAGAAGCACGACGGCCGTTGGATGGACATCCAACAGTATACATGCCATCTATGGAAAGGCTCAAATCTGTGGAAAACAGCATACAGCCCATCTGCCATTACTTCAAATAATTTACAGCCCATTTGCTAATTCTTATGGGTTTTTTTGGAGCCCATATTCTTTATGTTAGAATTACAGCCCATATTGTGGCCACGGTTAAAAAATTGTACGAAATTTTGCATATGTTGGTGCTATCTGAACTGTTTTTAATCCCGAAATTTTGAGTCACATTCAGACTGATTTTAAAAATAAATGTATATCAATATAAAATCCAATAAATTGTCCACGCATAAAAATCAATGCAATTTAAAATCTCGAAATGAAAAAAAGATATTTGAAAATAATTGCCGGTTTGATGTGTTTTAAAAATGTACAGCCCATTTCTCATTACTGATAGGCCATTTTCTCGGCCAGCTAAATGAAGCTCTCCTCATCTTCAAAGATTTGCAGCCCAACAGGCTTGATAAAGCGACTTACTTGACAAATCACAAAAGAACTGGGCTAGCCATTTTTAGAAAGAAAAAAAACTACTGGGCTGGTCTGTGGTTAACATAAAAGAAAAGGCTGTCTAGACAGGCCAGAGTGTCCTGCACAGCCCAGTTGACACCCTGGTTCCGTCTCAAAAACAAATTAGATAAATGCCACTCCAATTATGGCGATTCATAAAAATGCCACTGCAATTTCCAAACTTTGAAAAATGCCACTGCAATTTTTGCAAACTTTGAAAAACGCGACTTCAGTTTGCAAACTTTGAAAAACGCCACTCCAGACTTCGAAAAATGCCACTAGAAATGGCATGAAATGGCATTTTTCAAAGTTTGCAAATTGCAGTGGCATTTCTCGGATACACCAGATTTGGAGTGGCATTTATCAAATTAACCCAAAACAAAAATAACTAGGCGAGCTGCTGGGTCCCTGGTGTCAGCCGCTCGTTGTGCAATTCTCTCATTTATTGACTACGTTGACAATGGCATGGGACCCAGATGTCAGAAATCCACTAGGAGGAGCCATTTTTTTATTGGCTTGAAATAAGGAGGCATTTGCTTGCGTACTGCCATGACCTTGGCGGGTCCCTGCAGTCATCCTCTCCACGTACAATCATCTCCTGATTGTGTACGCGTCAACTTGCTAGGCCCACAAGTCAGCCTCTAAATCGTGGAGGACAAATACAACCCATTTAAAAAATAACAGCCCATTCCATACGTTCAAATGGAAAGTTCAACATTCAGAGCAAAGTAACAGGTCTGATCCACAAATAGAGTACTGAACTTCCACGTTGACAACCATCATAGCCAAGTTAACTATCTACTCCCACTAACACTCTAGTAGTGTACAAGTACTAAATTACTCTTAGCTAACTAGACGATGCCGGCCGCCATCTGCTGTCCATGCTAAACGCCGGCACCGGCGTCCTCCGCCTCGCCTCGGACTTGCCAGAGGTGCGATAGGGCACGTTGCTCGCGCGCGTTGGCCCTTTCTATGCCGGTGTGGTCCACCGAAGCTTCGGCTTCCAAGTGGGAAACCCACTTGAAAAGCTGGTATAAAAATCGGCGATGTGAACGCATGCGTGCCCGACAGCCTCCAGGGCTATTTGCCGGGCACCAGCCTCCACATAGTCAGCCCAGTTGCGGGCGCTCTGCTCGCGACTCAGGGCGTTGGTGCGCTGCTGCTGCATGTCCCGCTAGCGGGGCAAATCGGCGATACGCTGCTCCTCCGCCAGGCGGTCGCGCTCCAACAACTACTGCTCCTCCGGCATGCGGTCATGCTCCAACAACTCCTCGATCTCCGCATTGCCATCTAAAGACAGATAGAATGCCTCCTCCCTCCGTCTGCCTTCCGGTGAAAACCCGAACACTAGTTCCGGCGGTGACCGCCTCTGGCGTCGACTACCGCGAACGGGCGGGGGCATGGCGGACGTGGCGAGCGACGTCAGGCCGGTGGGGCCTTATGAGGATATGGCGAGTTGGGTCACGTTGGCACCTGAGAAGGCCGGGAAACAGTACTTATAGGCGGAATGTAGCGCGACGGTCATCGGAATTCAATGCATAATGGCTTAGCGCGCCAGCTTGCCGTGGAAAACTAGAGAAACTGAAATTATGACTGTGTCGTCCCGTCCCGTCTGGGTCGCACGCTGGCATGGCGGTCAAACGAGTGCACTCGAATCATCTCCCTCCTTGTCAATAATGATTCCACGGATTTAAAGCATATCTTTTTTCGCATCAGTTAGCTGCCTTAATTACGGCTGGCTGCATGCAGGCACTCAGAATCGCTCGCAGGCAGTACGCGAAGCAGCATGCAACGAGTCGCAACCGAGGGCACGCATGCAGCCACTTAAATCGCGGGAATTAATTAGGCTTAAACTTAAGCATGCCGTTAATTATTGCCATGCCTTGGTCTTGCTGCTTTGCTCACAGGACTAATAAATCCCGGACGGAGGGAGTACCTTGGTTGGTGAGAGGTTTGAATTAAGCCCTGCAAACCGGAAAGGAGGTACTAGTACGTGCGTGATCCGCTATTTATTCGTGTAGGATCGAGTAGGTCGTTTCTTGAATTGAGCCCTGCAAACCGGAAAGGAGGTAGTACGTGCGTGATCCGCTATTTATCCGTGTAGGATAGATAGTGTAGCTTGTCAGTTTCTTCAGAGGTAGGCATTTCTATCCGTGTAGGATCGATAGTGTAGCCTGTCAGTTTCTTCAGAGGTAGGCATTTTTATTCAAAAAACTGCCACTTCGCATCTTGCGTCGCAAATAAAACTGCCAGGAGCGCATTTGTAGGCTAGCTAGTGATCGATCAGTAACTTGTAAACACTGAGCGAACAGAAGTAAGTAATTGTTAATGCATCTCAATGATTCACAGATCATATACAAATATGTAGCTCCAAAAGCAAAGATCAGCCACTTCAGATCTTGCGTCGCAACTAAAACTAACTAGTACGATTCCCATACATAAGATCAACATGTTAATGCACCTCAATGATTCACAGATCATATACAAATATGTAGCTCCAAAAGCAAAGATCTAGAAAAAACATCTATTCTTCCTACTAACATGGATGCTTCTCTTGGCCAACATTCAGTACAGACTGAAAGACAAATTTGTTTGTGAAGTCTACAATTCCTCTTGCAAATGTACGTGGTTTCACCAACAGCTGGAACCATGAGAATGAACCACACATGATGGAGGAACATCCATTGCAATATGATTTGGTCTTCTCTCGATCACACGGCAAGACTATTTTTGGAATACAAACTTTAACTTAGGCAAAATGATGCCCATTGTATAATCAGACCAAAGCAATGAAGCACCTAGTGTTGGCCAATAAATAGTACAGTACTACTTTTCTACAGTCCATGAAGTGACTATCCAATCTTTCTGTGTCTATTTTCAAATGGCACTGCATGCAGTGACTATACTATTCTCTTGTGCAGTTCAACCAAAATTGTGGGCACTTTGTTTGTTTGCCAAATAGCAACGGTCAGACATCTCTATCTGCACAAATATCAAGCAGCTAGCGAACATATACCACACCTTGTATTTTCGGTTTAAACATGTCTTCCGCTAAGCATCTGTCATGTTCTGCACTGGACAATCTGATACAGTTATGTTTTGCCCTGGACAATTTCATACTGAATTGATTTGCTGGTTCAGAGCAGAAATATAGCGCCTATTCTTCATCAGACCAAGGATATCCATGTTCGCAGTGATGGAAGAGGTGAAATCGATACAACTAAAATTGAGCATCCAATCATTGAATCATGTCCTGCACCTCTAATGTAGGTCCACCCTGCCAATAAATTCACATGCAAACCACTAGTATTACTATCTAATGACAGTACAAAAAGAGTAGCAAGATAGTAGCAAACCATGTACCTTCGTAATGAACAGCTCATAGTGCCACCAATTGGATATAAAGGTTTGGAAAAAACATGCTCCTAATGTTGAACCAATTGGACTTTTTGTGCAGTTCCACTAAAATCGAGCATCCCTGTTTGCATAGATATTGAAAGTGTGATTACTCTAAAAGTGGCACTAGTTGAAGCATAGACTCACAAATATAAGCATTCCAATTTCTTAATGGGAAAAGGTAGCAAGACTGCTTCTAACCACCTGTTCGAAGGAATAAATAAAGCAACAACTGCTGATGTCAGGAAGGCATACATAGTTTTTCTGGAAAAGTGAGCCTTTCCTGACCTTTCCTCTTCTTTTAAGCAAATTTTGTGCAGTTCTACTAAAATAAAATGCCATCACCGCCTTGCAAATCAGTGACACTGTACAAAAGTAAATGACTTAACATTACATCATGATGTCAGGTATGTAGTCGACAGGCATTAGAGACAAACACACAGACCTCCTCAAGAGAACAGCCGGAGGAGGTGCCCACTCTTGACCTTTCCTCTTGTCTTCATAATTGTCTGTGCAGTTTAACCAAAATAAAATGACATCAGCGCCTTGGCATTTTGGTGACACTGTACAAAAAAATTAACTTATCTCATGAAAGTGAGGTATGTAATCTATAAGCATTAACAGTGCAAAAATCTGAAGGTAGTAACAAGTTTCATCGTTGGTATACTGGTTGTGCAACAACATTAGAATGCCTTAGCTAAAAAATCTTTAATACATCCACAATCAACAGCTAACCCTGAAATAATCCAGTGACATTAAATGGCATTGCATAAATTTATGGGTGGCATTAGACTGAGAGCGGCATTAGTTAAATGTGGCATCACTTTAGCAGTAGCATTGCTTGACTTGACTGTTGGCATTATACTAACAGCAAAAAAAGTGGCAATAAGAGCATGGGAGGCCCATTCGGACAGTGGGCGCACTAGTACAATGTACCTCCATGGACACAGAGTGGTGAGGGAGGTATGGTTGCCCGGAGCAACAAATATCCAGGCAGCATATGTGGATTATGTCCCATTTTTGTTCTCTTTAGCCACCTTTTTCCTATGCGAGGACAACAAACCGATCAACCTGGTCATTCTCTATTGCATTGTCATGCCTTTCTACCCTTCTTTAACCAAGAGACACAAGACTCATTCCTTAGCTACTGATTTTCCCCTTTTCAACCTAGATGCGGGTTCGATGCCTACTCTCTTGGATAGTACAATCTCCCTTCCTTTCCTTATTCAACCCAGACATGGATTAGTCTGCATGAAGTAGGCTTTCCTTTAATAGTGAAAATTATGGTTTTCATCTGTGTGGCCAGCAGAGCAGAGGATAGCAAATTGGGAAGATGGTGGAGTGGAAAAAGATCCACATGCAACGACGTGGAAGATGGGGCAATAGAACAAGGTTATGGTTCGAAAAGAGGTAGCATACCTGAGGGTCGGCGGGAAGTGGCTTCGCTCATGGTCGTCGTCCTCTGCACACACTACGGCAACAAGCTTGGGGACGGATGCCATCCCGCGCGGGCGCTAGGTCTGAGAGGACGGCCTTTTCGTCAGTGCGTGACCTCGCACACCGACGACGAGTGCGTCAATGCTGCACGTCCTTTTCTTCCCCGACGGATCTGTGACCACCGGTGAGGAGGGAGAGAGGGGCTGTCTTTTTTAGATCTGGAGAGAGGGTGGTAGTGTGAGAAGCAAGTGGGCAGCCCTTAGCAAGAAAGCGCTCAAGCTCCAGCCTATATATCTTTTTTATACTACTAGTACTGGAGGTGGAGTAGTGGTAGAGTAGTTTATATTTTCTCTGTGTACAGTACCAGTTAGTCATGCTTCAAAACTGATCGGCACGCCATTGAAAAAATAAAGGTCGATAACTAATGTGGCACCTCGGGCCAACGCAGCCAGATCGCATTTTGCACGAGAAATTACACACCATGTTTCGTTGACATGTGGTCCCGTTCCAACATATCAGTGAGACGACGGCGAGTAGTAGGAGTATTTCCGAACGGACTTGTAGGCCGGGGCGCCTCTTCGTGAACCATGGCCAACTCGCAACCGTCCACCGACTCTTCGCCTTTCCCTCTCGATTTGGAACTGTTGTCGCATGCTCTTCCTCCCCCTCCTCCATTTTCCTTCAGCCCTTCCCCCTTTCTTCTGCCATTGTTTGATCGTCTTCTCCATGGAGGGAACAGGCCAGAAATGACCCCGTTATTCTTGCCCCGATCTAAAAGATGACGTGGTGGAGGAACTCATTGATCGGTGCGACGTCATCACCTCGGATAGCATGGCAGGTTCGTTCAAGCCCATTCTCGACTCAACTAATAACATCATTACAAAGAACCCAAGGGTCAAGGAGCGGTTTGATCTCCCCTATCTTCTTCGCCGTGACCCTGATGACTGGCGCCGGCACGACGGAGGCCTCGCCCTGTGCCAGTTGATGCCGCTTGATAATGATACGTATGATGTTCAGATGCCATCGCTTGAGGGCAAGGCTTGGGTGGGCGCAAATGGATATTGGGTTGTTTACATTGGGTCCAACTGCGAGTGGGAACTTGTGAATGTGTACACTCGTGACCGGGTTCCACTTCCAAAAATCTCAGCAGACTGCCCAGAGGTTGAGCACACCGGTATTGTACGCACATTCAAATACGATCATGGTGACTGTCCTCTACGGAAGATAGCAATTTGTCGAGTTCCCAACCGCTCTTGGAATTACAACAACTATCAAGTTGTTGCTATCTTTGACAAGCTTGTTGCCGTCCTTCGTGGTTCGACTCAATGGATATTGCTCAAAAATCAGTTTCTGTACACGGATGAGTATTGTGATGCAATTCAATATGAGGGCATTGTGTTTGCTGCCACCACTCGTGGCACTGTTTTTGCATGGGATCCTCGTAGTTTTGGTACGTTTGTCTTCCACCGTAATTATAATTGTTTCATCCACATGCATGCTAGTTAGCAAGTTTCCCTTTACTAATTAACCTTCTTCTTGTGTTTCCAAGGTCCTGTGAACATCCCACCACCTATACTTGAAAATTTTTATAACCAAGGGGGAGATGACGATGGTGATGATCACGAGCATGAGGACGAGCAGAACCCATATACTCAGTGGCGCCTGGCAACTAATTCCGATGGATCACCTCTTCTTGTGTGTATACAGCCCACTGATGATGTTACTACTAAGGAAGCAGGTGTAGTCTCCCATGGTCGCACTCTCCGGACCTATTCCAACACCCGTTGCATGGTATTCGGGATGGATACTAGTGTGCTAGCGCCAACTCCTTCTCCCTGGTATAGAATTTATAGTCCTGGAGAAAACTCGCTCTTCCTTGGACAAAACTATCCGATGATGGTGAAAGGCGATCCAACTACTGTTGACACAACGTTAACAGTACCATTTATGAGAAGCAACTGTGTCTATACCTCGGACATTTGGGTGGTTCCCTACCCTGGTACTGATATAGTAGGCCGCTTCTGCCTGGATGATCAGTCCTGTGTTGGTTTCCAGATCGACAATCGATGGCCTGCACCAGAGAATCACTTGTGGTTCAAAGCAAGTGTTTCCAACGCTGAGGAATGGTTGAGTTGGAGTTCATTTCATTGCTTGTTATTTGTTGTGTGGTGAAAACTTTAGTATTTATAATGTATCCTCAGTATCGATGTGGGTTGATGACCTGTTGTATGTAATAAAATGATATGCCTGTGATAAACTTACTAAATTTATGAATGGCTTTGGAGTCGCTTCTCTGAGTGAGTGGTGCGATGAGGCAAAAAATATTTTCCGAATACAAAATTGTACGTGCATTGCAACAGGTTATCGGATGAGGCCAATCAACAATAGTAGTACACTATTTGTACTAGCTTCACATGCTTCGCGCGTCGGGCGGGTGTTTTTACTGTAGCCATATGTTAATGTGTTCGCTGTACGTAACCAGCACCTCGAATCCTCAATACTAGTACTATATAGTAGGAGTAAGTAGTAGGAGTAGTAGGGTGGCATGGGCCAGAACAAGCATTCATGTCCAGGAGTACGGCACACGCCACCACCACGACATCCATCTGACACCATATTATTTCTTGGAGTCCGTGCTAGAGCAATCTCTTCAACCTCGTCGTTTCTCTAACTTCAGCCATCGCGCGGCGGGCGAGGTGGGGGTTTGCCGATAGACGATTTCCTTAACTGCGGTCCCACTTGTATGGCCAACTCCAACGCACGACCCCAAACGCACCTCCGTTTTGCACGAACTCCAACGATAATTTTGACTAGAAAAGCAAGACCAAAGAAAACAAGAACCACAAGAATACATTTTACTACTCCTATAAGTTGGATTAGTGCCTTCTCGATGCATTCATTGTTGATATGCGGAGGCTCGATCTTGCGTCTGTGCTAGCTAAAAGTGATAGAACATCTACTAAATTGTGCTCTATCAATATATGGATGTACTCTTCTTCCCAATACAAAAACTTGCATCCATTCTACTCCCTCTGTTGCACAATACATGCCTTCTATTTGTCAAAATATATATGTATCTAGACATGTCTTAGTATATAGGTACATCCATTTTTGGACAAATGGAAGTCAAGTATTTTGGAATGGAGGGAGTACACAATAAAAAATTTAAGTTAGCACAACTAGTCTAATCCGAGAGCAGAACCGAAGATTTGGTCGTGTTCTTCCTCCTTTTGCCGACACGTGGGACATCCAGCATCCAGGTCGTGTCATGAAAGAAAATAGAGTGGTAGTTGAAGCCACGAAATGTGCATCTTGGGTTAAACTGTAAATAGAATCTTACTACTCTTGAGTAACTCCAAAAGCGGCCACCGAAGATCTTTATTGGATTTGTTTTTCATCACCAGCACGTCGAGGTGAAAGATGTGCAGGTTCAGTGGGTCCTCTTGCGTTTTCACTGACATGTGGGGCCGCATGTGAGCAAACAGACGATGGGCTCCGCGCGTCCACTGGCTGGCTGAGAAGAGAGATAGAGGAGGGCTGAGCACGGACTGCAGGAAATTTGTTCTACGTATCTCGATATAGGCTCGATATAGTGGGGTGGCATGGGCCATAACTAGCATTCACGTCTAGCAGTACGGCACACGCCACCCACACGAGTCCCACCCGACATCAATTTTCTTGGAGTCCGTGCTACATCCATCTCTTCTCCCTCCTGTTTTCTCAGCCATCGCATGGTGGGCGGGGTGGGGGTTTGCTGATAGTCGGTTTGCTCAACTGCGGTCCCACTTGTAAGTGAAAATGCAACACCGCACGCATTCCCGCTTGAGCGGCGTGCCGGACCAACCGTGTGGGGGTGTGACGCGAACACGGCAGGCTTTTCCTTTTGAACTCGTAACTTGTAAAATTTGGTTCTGCTCCATGGCGCGACCGATAGATAGAAAATAACGATTTTGCCTAGAGTAATGAGAAGTTTGATTCTGGCGCCGTTCATGCATGGAGTACGTACGAAAATTATGAAGTTGATGCAAAAGGTAAGATAATTACTATAGTATCATATACTACTACATGGATTTGATGGAAAGATAAAAATACATACGGATCCATCAACGTTCAACGACATCCTCACGCCCTAGTGTGCCGGGTCACCAACCGACGCGTGAGGAGCAGCGGCCTTGGCGGCAAGCTCAACGTGCTTCTGAACAGTGCAGTCCAAGGTTGCCCTGTGCTCCAAGAAGGCCAGCGTCCTATCGTCCTCCTCTTGCATGTAGTAGTCCTTGTGGACGATTTGCGCGTAGACATGGGTGATTATGTCGATGGTGTCTTGCTGCGCCAGGCGCTACGCGGCGAGCGCGACCTCGAGGTGGACATTCTCCGGCGCGACAGCGGGCAGTCACAGGGCCACCAGTGCGTCGAAGAGGTTGTTACCATAGTGGCCGTTGAGGGTGGCGGGCATCGCAGAGCCTGGGCGCGTCGGCTGGAGGCTTACGTCAAAGTCATCCGCAAGCTTCTTGACGACGGTGAACTTGTTGAGGAAACCGACGAGGACCTCGTCAAATAAGGAGACAAAGTTGTCGTCCAAGCGGCCCCTCGCCCTGGAGGCCTCAAGCAATACTACCTGGAGACGTTCCTCGGTGCCGGGCCACAGGCCGGCATCATGCACCATCTGGTACAGCCAGCTGATGCTCACGCTCATCGCCTCCATGGGTCTAGCATAGCTTCTAGTCAACTGATCTTGCGATTCAAGTTATCACTCAGCCCTTGGTTAGCATGCGTAGGTGCGTAGGATTTCATACTACTCCTCGGCCCTCTACTGCACCTGCCTTTGGTTGTATGATAGGTGGGCCAGCCACCCCCTGGGGCCACGTGTCATTCACCCAAAGGCAGTTGCCGTAAGTCAATGAAGCTGCATCCCCCTCCGTGCCGGTGCAGTATAGTCATCTCACCGGACCTCTAGTTGGGGCCAAACGAGAGAAGTTTGATGTTTACTGGTTTATTGGTCCCCTTTGCATTTTGCGCCAAGTTTTGACCTTTGATTTAACTAATAAAATGTTAATGCCAAAAATGTTGTGTAAGTCACCTTACAAAAACCAAATAATCCCAAAATATAGGCACGGTGCATTAACTCCCTCCTTGTTTCTTATTTCGTGACATATCAACCAATGAGAGATGTGGGTCGTGCATGCTTTCAATGACTTGAGACTACCAAACATGACATGCAGTGTTTAGTTCATTGCATGTAATCCTATTAGTACTCTAGTTAGGAGTAGCAAAAAACATTAAGTTCTCTCGCCGATAGGAATAAAACACCATGTATTTATTTACAAAGGGAGTAGTACATTTTTGGTGACATGCATTACTAGATATTGCTAGTCAAATACTAAAATCCAGATGGACGTAGTAGTACTCCTAAATCCAAACGGTGGTGCTACTAGTACTAGTAGTAGTACTACCAATGTAGTAGTAGGAGTACTAGCACTGTACTACCCGTTGGTCAAATTATTACGTGTTGCTCCTCACAGTGAAGTGACAAGACCCTATGCTGGAGATGACACCTGAGTATAGGCGCCGTGGTTGGCATACCATAGTCAGCCTCACCGTCTGCAGTCACTATCATTATGACTGTAGAGCTAGCCTGCTTACAACTAGCCCTGTTCGACATAATTTCCCGTGCGTAGATGCCCGTGCATTGCACGGAACACCAAGATTGGGGGTGGACGGCTCCGGCAGCGGCCATCGCGCCAGATTTTTCCACGGCCTTCTACTCCTAGATGTGGTGGGGAGGAGATGAGGCTGATTGTGAAAGACAAGGAGTTGTTTGTAAATAGGGAAGAAGTGTGGGCATCTTTTTGCAAAAATGGAGAAGCTTGGTTTGTATGCGTTAGATCTAGATCCGACGGCTATTGGTGAAAGATGGGAGGCACAACATCATCACCAACTCAGGACCTGTTTGATTTGCAGGATTTTGAAAACACAGGAATAGGACACGGCAATATTACAAGTTTCAAACTGATATTACAAATGTTAGGAGTAATGTTGCACCTACGAAGAGGGAATTACTAGGAAGTTTACGTAAGAACTTTCGTTACTTTAGGTGGATGCAGCATTATCGTACAAACTAAAATCCACTGCCCTGACAAGTCACTAATGGGCAAATAAGTTTTCGAATCTCTGGCCACTTGATGTTTCAAAAACAAATTCAGCTTCTGCGGAGACTTTGTCATTTAGGCTTAGAAGCTTGCGGTGATCACCACGCCATTCATTGTTGCGCCAGAGAACGCCAAACCTCATTACCTTGAGCACACTTGCCTCCAGAACAAAGAACCTGGCCAATTTAATCTCAGATGTATTGCATCGGTAGTCGATCAAATCAATTTTTGTAAGATGGAGATCAAGGCATTCGATGAGATTGTTATAGTGCAGTACATTTTTCACTTTCGGGTCTTTTTTTATCTGCAAAAGAAGAGAACATATTAGAGCAGCTGGTTGCATAAGATTGTCGTGTCATCAAGAGGTACCAATATCATTCGCTCATACGATAGGGTTGGCTAGCTAGTGATATTTTTTCACTCACTCTCTCTATCTTTCTCTCTCTCTTTCTATTTCCTCTCATTTAACTAGGAGCACGTGAAGAGCTTGGGCATTTGTTGCCTTCCACTATGTGGCTGATGCCATATTTCGCAAAAGTATGCTACATAACACGCATCGATGTCAAATCAAAAAAATTTGGCACCGCTCTCGCGATGTGAGAGAGTTGGCACCACTATGCACACAAACCCACATGTATAAACAAATCAATCAAACCAACTACATCGGAATCGAGCAGCGTGTCGTTGGGGAGGCTGCTGATGAAGTCCAGGCTCACCAGATGCGGTTTCAGCTCGAGCCGCCTCCGCTTGTTGGCTGCCTCGCCGTCCATCTCAACCGGTGTACATGTGTGCTGGTGTGTGTTGTGTGCTGGGTGTGTGCGAGTGCGTCCTTCTGTGCATGCCGCCGCGCAGTGGTGAATTGTGCGCGAGTGCGTCCTTCGCGCACAAGAAGTTGTCCTCAATGCGCCCTCAATTTACTAGCATGCGGGGTGCTACCCCGAGTGGTTTCAACTTTGTTTACTTCACCGCGTGTCAGATGTGCCTCTAGTTTACTTATTTTCACCCACTGCCACATGGGCCAGCACACGAAGATACAGAACACGAGCTGACAAGGCAGCATGTGGATTGGTTGACCAGTCAACTAAACAATATACGGAGCTATATGCTGACACAGTGAGCGTATAATCCGTCGGTATAGAGAGTTCGAGTGAGAGGGGAGGCCCGTGAGAGATAGCAGAGAGAGAGAAAGAGCTACTCCCTCTGTTCGATAATGTAGTTCCAACATTTTTTAAGTCAAACTTTTGAAACTTTGACCAAGTTTATAAAGAAATTACTTATATCTACAACACCAAAGATAAATGGTAGTATGAAGTAAGTACATGTTGTGATGAATCTAATGATCGTTCCAGATGTAAATGTTTTTCTCCACATATACCTGGTCAAATGTTTCTGATGTTTGACTTTTCAAAACATCCATATGCTTATGGACGTGACAGAGTCCCTAACAAGAGAGAGATAGAGAGAGAGAGTGAAAAAAGTGTGTGTGCGTGTGTGAAAGAGACATGGACAACACACGATAAAAGTAGAGAAAAAGCGTGCGTGTCTTATGCAAACATATCACACATGCATCTTCGACAACGGAGGCAAGGTGAGGAGATAGTGTGTGGTTGTTTGGAACCGAGAGAGCAAGACCCCTAGCACGTGGCCAAGAGGGGTCTGACAAACAAGGGAGAGAGGCCGAGAGAGACGTACAAAGAAAATGCAGACATGGGGAGGAGAGAGTGTATGTTTGTCATAGAGAGATCCCCTGGAGATCGTGATGGGACTACATGGGTGGGAGATCGAGTGACAAGGTGTGTGCGCGATAGAAGATGCCCCGAGAGATATCGAGATAGACGCATGGATGGAAGGAGACAATACGTGTGTTCCTGATGGCTAGTAAGAGGTAATCATACTTAGGAGGGGGGAGTGCTTGCGCCCATGATGGATTGAGGGATTATGGTACTTAGGGGGGTGCGTGTCACATGGAGAGAGAATAAGGGCGGA
The DNA here is from genome assembly GCF_003073215.2 of Triticum urartu. Classification (NCBI taxonomy): domain Eukaryota; kingdom Viridiplantae; phylum Streptophyta; class Magnoliopsida; order Poales; family Poaceae; genus Triticum; species Triticum urartu. The sequence goes on from NC_053022.1 coordinate 222,543,362, forward strand.
GAGTGTTGGATGGGTCTATATGTATTCCGCGAGCGAGACATGTGTATGTGTGAACCAGGGAGATATAAGGCCAGTTTGGCTTGCGTCCTGAGCATCTTTTGCCTGGCCTGGGGTTGTGGCTAGATTTCATGCACGCTTGTTTGGTTGCTACCCTGTGAAAAAGAAAGCCCGCCTGGCCTGGGTTCCCTTGCACTTTAATTAGCCTGGCTGAACTCCAGACACTGCAAGTAGCCTGGCCCACGCGACCGATTTCAAATGCCTGGTCATGCCTGGTCGTGTGGCCACGAGGCTAACAGCAACATGAATGGATATTAGCATTAAATAATTGATGCATGGATTGATTGATGGGACATTGATGCTTTGCCTAGCCCAGGCATGAACCAAACGCTTCAGCACCACACAAGCCTGGCCAGGCAGAAATATTTTACATCTCACGTCCACACCAGGAAGTACCGACCATCAAGGCATGAGGGTCAGGTCACGAACCAAATTGACCAATAAAGTTTTAGAGAGATTGAGGAGCCCCGATAAGGCTGAGTGGTGCGTCAGATAGCTGAGAGGGGGAAAGAGATATTCCATCCGCTCGATAATGCAGTGCATGTAAATTTTTTAGAAGTCAAACTTCGGAAAATTTGATCAGGTTTACGCAAATGTTATTTATATCTACAATACCAAAGATACATAATACGAAACTACATCTCATGGTGAATCTAATGGTATATGTTTGCCGTACTAGATGTAATTCTTTTTCTCCACGTACATGGTCAAACTTTGTGATGTTTGACTTTTCAATAAATCTATATGCTATGGACCGAGGAGAGTGCCTCAGTCGAGACAGATCAAGTGTGTGTGAAGGAGAATGAGTAAGTGTGCAAAAAGAGTATGTGTGTGAAAGAGAAAGTGACCCCAAACGATAAATTAGAGAGAGTGTGTGTTTTTTCGTTTCTTATGCGAACATATCACGCATGCATCTCGGAGATGGAAAAGCGAGGCGAGGAGATACACGAAGATAGCTAGTGTGTGGTTGTTTGCAACGGAGAGAGACACCCCTGTAGCAGATGTCCAATAGAGGTGTGGCCAACAAGGAACAAAGGTCGAGAGGGACACATGGATGGCATGGACACATGGGGAGGGAGAGAGGGTGTGTTTGTGACAGAGAGATCTCGTCGAGATCGTGAGGGGACTATATGGGTGGGAGATCGAGGGAGTGCGTGCGCGATAGAAAGATGCCCCGAGAGAAATCGAGATAGACCATGCACATGTTTGTGATGGAGACTAAGATTAGCTAGTCATATACATATAGGGGGGACTGCGTGTGCCTACAATTGAGTGAGAGATCATCATACTTGGCTAGCTGGGCATGAGATTGTGTGTGTGCGCGTGTGAGATGGACAGAGAACGAGGGGGAGATATAGAGTTTTAGATGGGCCTATCGAGTGCGAGTGAGATATGCATGTGTATGTGTGATCCAGGTGGATGGAGAGTTTGAGAGAGGGGGGAAGAGCTCCGAGACGACATAGTGGTGCGTGAGAGAGTTACAGGCAAAGAGCCAAGGAATCTGTGTGCGTACGATGAGTGCACCCAAGATATCTAGCTTGGACTAGCTAGAGTATCATACATAGTGTGCGAGAGAGACCTATAGATGGTGTATATATGCATGCGAACTAGAAAGACCCCCCCCCACACACACACACAAAGAGAGAGAGATAAATGGAGAGAAAGGGAGAGGGACGAACAAGGTTTTTGTGTCGGATGCGTGCGACAGAATTGAAGATTGTCGGCGAGAGAGAGAGAGAATAGGAGTCCGGGAGAGGGGCAGGTCGTGTTTTATGCTTCAAAGACTGATATAAACCATGTTTCGATATAAACTTGTATTGAAATATTTAAATTGGAGAACATGTTGTCTGCAATCCACACATGAACGCATACATGCGTATATCAAACAAGTTCATTAATTTGACTTTCAACATGTTCATGGAGTACTATAATACTGTACAACATGCTACTCGATCGAGGTGTTAAATTTTGGATTTAGTTCACTATTTTGACCTACTGAACAAGCTATTTCATTGAATCGAGATATTTCATTTTGGGTTTGATTCGCGTTTTTGAGTGGGTCAACTATTTGTCATATAATAAATCGCTAGCAACGAGCATGTAAAAACACATTACTCCCGAGCATCATCTCTCCATCTAAAAAAGAAGTGGCAAGCTAATATTTCAAAATTTGATCCGAATCGACTTGGTAAGGTAGACGTGGATGCTCGTTCTCCCAAAATTTGAACGAACCGTTAAACATCCTCTCTGCTCGATGGAATTCGCCCGAGCAAATAAATGGGAGAGGCGAAATTACCGTCCTATGTGGGACACGCATCAATTGGCCCATTGTACATTGAGGGTAGGTTCGTAACTTCATCCAAGCGCGCCTTCTCCTTGGCCGTAATGACATGTGCCGAATAATTCATAAACCATGGTCGGCAAAACACGCTCTCCTCGCCTGAAATCGCTCGCGCCCACTATAGTTGAAAGCACGCCCTCCTCGCCCGAAATCACTCCCGGCCAGAGAAGCAAAGTTACTCTACTATCCCCGACCCTCAGTACATAGAACCAAGCCGAGAAGCCTATAGGCAAGGGTAGAACTGTAACTCCCCCTCACATTTCATACAAATGCGTCCGTAAGACATGGTTCCACTCCCCTCCCAATTTCCCCCGCCCGCCCCCATCCATACCTCGTGGGCGCCAAATCCCCTTCTCCCCGGGAAGCTCCCTTCTCCCGAGCCGCGAAACCTCAGCCCCACATCCATGGTGCCCCCCACCGCACCAATTTCACAGCCGCCCTCCTCCCTAATGCCGGAGACGCTGTCCATTTGCCATCGTGCACTAGGCCGTGAGCCTCTTACTCCGTGCTGTTGGTGCTGCCTCGACGACGGCCGCATGCACCGTACCGGAGCCGATTCACCCCCGCTGTTGTTCACGGCGCCGGAGTGGCTCCAACTTTGGATTAGTCCAGAGTCCTGGCGCTGCTTCGGCGTAGCCGTCGACCGTCGCGACATCGCTCTTTCCCTACCGCCGGTCGCCACCGCAACCGCGTCGGCGTCACCGACTCGGCAGCTGGACCTGCCTACTTCACCATGCCGCCAGATAGGTCGCACCCTCATCTCAAATCACTTTATTTAGGCATCACTTGTCTGAATTTTTATTCTGGGCCAATCTATTTGCAATGGGAAGCAGCACCCCTCGAGGCGGCGGAGCTCCTAGGCTGTCGGTTGGCTGGTGTCTAACGTAAGGGTGTGGGGCCGCAAGTTCGCCGCGGAAGCAGCGCTTAGATGGCTATCTTTTAGAGTTGCGTGGGTTGAAGGTACTGCCGCCGCCAGATCTAGATGACGGGGAGTCTTTGTGGATTGGCCCGGGGGCGGCGCAACCACGGCAGTCCGGTGGGGCGGGGAGCGGGGTTTTGGCCGGGGCCACGGACGGCGGAGGCAGGCTGCTCTATCGTTGGTCACTGGCTCTTCGGGGAAGATTCCGAACAGTGTCAGCCGAGAGGCACAAGACGGCCAGCCATCCGGCGTAGATCGGACAGTACCAAAATAAAATAAAATCGTGTGACCCCTATTTAGTCTTCAGTCAACAGACGTGTGACCACTCTCGTACCTTGTTGTTGATCTCTTAGTGTATTTCTTCAGATCAAAAAGATATGTCGTTCTTAACATTATGCGTTATCTGCATCTTCAGACACCGTCTTCCGACTTACCGCAGCTGCTCGAACAAGGGAAGCATACACCAGAAGGGAGCTATAGTCCCCACTCAACAATTCCCTACATCGAATGCGCGTGCCCGACATGCACAGCCACAACAATTGCAGGGCCATCGACAAGTCAGCACATGATGCTCACTCCTATGGATGGCGATCAGATAGGTTGTACCCTCATCTTACTTCTGTGCAACATTTATGGCTTTGTTATTCATCTAAGCATGGAAAATAGATCATCACATTTCACTGTATATTCATGCTGATCTCTTACGGGTCTTGTTCAAGAGATAACGTTGTTCCATAGTTCAGCTAAGATACTTGTTCTTTAGGTAACACTGCTCCATAGTTATCATCCATCAGCCAATGCTATCCCACAGGCTGGTGATTATAGTATTATACCACTTCTAGTATTTCCTATGTTGTTCTTTAATACTTTTGTGTGCCATCTAGTTAATCTCGAGTACAAACGATACATATTATGTAGCTTTCATCTGTGTTCTCCCTTTAGTTTATGAGACCTGTTGCTGCTAGCTAACCCCAATCCTACTATTTATGTCGTCTCCTACAGGCACTCATTACATAAATCTAACTACTAGTTGTCTTCCATGCATGTCAGATATAATTGCACACACTGATATATCCACAAGAACCTCATAGAGCAATGTAAAGGCCAATAAAATTGATGTCAATGATACCCAATATGATGGAACATGTAAAGGCAGTTCTTCAGAAGACTTGCAGAAAGATGATGAATCCTCTTAACCCCACAAGGTCCTTGCTCTAACTTGGCCTGTGATATGGGAACAACATGCCTATAATGTCCTGGAGTGTATCTACTCTGTTGCAATGCCATGTGCTTAGCATGCTGATCATGCATGTAAATATGGCATGCCTTCCTATTTTTCAGTACCTATTCCATTCATGATAACATGTTTTCAAATTCAAGTATTGTCATTCTACTCTATCGCAATGCCATCTGATTAATTTGGACATCATGCTTCTGAATATTTTATGCATTGTTATTCATCAGTATGTACTTCATCTGTCTACCATACCATGTTTTTACATTTAAGTGTTGTTCTAGTGCTCTATTGCAATGCCATCTTATTTTCCCAATCATACATGTGTATGTTGCCTTAGTTATTTATGTACGTATTCCGCTAGCATAGAGTTTTACATTCAACTAGTGTTTTTTTGCTGTGTTGTCTTGTCGTATCCCTAGCTCTTACACCTACTCCCTCCGTCCGGATTACATGTTGCCGAAATGGATAAAAAAGGATGTATCTAGAACTGAAATACGCCTGGACCCATCCATTTTTTTCCGGATGGAGGGAATACATGTCAATATGTCATGCCTTTCTATTCTTCAGTACCTATTCCATCTCTCAGCTGCCGCATGTTTTATAATTAAAGCACCATTCTTCTATACAAGGCATGCAAGGGGAAGATGACTATGTTAGAATCTGAAGGGTTACAAACAAGGCCTTTGCAAAAGATCCAAACGCCAGGAGATAATAAACCAACTCCATTTTTTATAGATACTGCTCCAGCACAGAGAAACCCAACTCCTACTGATAATAAGCAGATTCCAGTGGCCAAAGAACTAGTCCGCTCCAGTCCAGCAAAAATATGTCAACTCAATTCTAAGAAGCATGTGTGTATCCTTGCATCATGAAATTTTATAGCATGTTGATCATATTTTCTACATGTTTCTTACCCATCTCTCTTTTAGAAAATAAGCTTAACAGATAAAAGATTTTCTGCAATGGTATCGTTTATGAGGAAAGATTCTTGCAGGAATTCTCTGTGCTCCAATGTAGATGTAAGTACCTATTGTATATCACCATATTTTTACATCAGCATGTATTTTGTTAATCGGCGTGAATCCAACCTTTATCTGATCTAAATTTAGTTGTAGCAAAATATATGATTAAAGACCACAATGTTGATTTTTGCAAGGAAAACTGGCTGGTAGTTTTGCATCCTGAGCTGCATGAGTGTACTATCTCATATCAGTGGGTTTGAATACTTTGGTTCTGCAGTGGGTTTTCTAGTGTTTTTTTCACTGTATTGTCCTATCGTATCCCTAGCTCTTACATCATACTCCCTCCGTCCTGATTAAATGTCGCAGAAATGGATAAAACTGGATGTATCTAGAACTGAAATACGCCTAGACCCAGCCATTTATTTCTGGATGGAGTGAACACATGTCAATATGTCATGCCTTTCTATTCTTTAGTACCTATTCCATCTCTGTTGTAGCATGTTTTATAACTGAATCACCATTCTTCTATATAAGGCATGCAAGGGGAAGATGGCTATGTTAGAATCTGAAGGGTTACAAACCAGGTCTTTGCAAAAGATCCAAACGCTAGGAGATAATAAACCAACTCCATTTTTCATAGATACTGCTCCATCACAGAGAAACCCAACTCCCACTGATAATAAGCAGATTCCAGTGGCCAAAGAACTAGTCCGCTCTAGTCCAGCAAAAGAATGTCAACTCCATTCTAAGAAGCGTGTGCGTATCCTCGCATCATGAAATTTTATAGCATTCTGATCATATTTTCTACATGTTTCTTACCCGTCTCTCTTTTAGAAAATAAGGTTAAACGATACAAGACTTCCTCCATTGGGATCGTATTCGAGGAAAATATCTTGCTGGAATTCTTTGTGCTCCAGTGCTGATCTTAGTACCTGTTGTATATCACTATATTTTTACATCAGCATGTATTTTATTAATAGGCATGAATCTAACCTTTATCTGATCTAAAATTAGTTGTAGCAAAATGTTAAAGGCGCCAATGTTGATTTTTGTAAGGAAAAGTGTGTGGTAGTTTTGCGTACTGAGCTGCATGAATGTGCTATCTCATATCACGCACATTACTGAATTGTAGTGCTTCTCTGGTTGCCCATTCATTCATTATGTCAATGTTGCTTTCGTATTACCTTACCTGGCTGATGATAGCTGTTCCATATTTTGTTAATTTGGTGTAGGCTAGTTGCCCAAACGTTCGTTGTGTCAATGTTGCTTTCCTATTATTTGACTTGGCCAATGATAGCAATGGTAGTGTGTTAATTTTGTGCAGGCTGCTGAAGATAAGAAGACAAACTCTGAAAACAGCAAGGCAACCCCATTGTTTTTTCCAGTAAATCTAGGCTAGGTAATATGGCAATAACTCATGATTAATCTATTTGGTTCCCGTCCTAATTTATGTTATGATGCAGTGGTCAAGACACTCTCCACTATCAATAATACAAGCATGCCAAAATCGCCATCTGAATCTGTTCAGTATCCTCTGTCTCGAATGCGACGGAATAATTGTATGTTTGTGAACCAATTAATCGCTGAAGCAATGATGGAAATGGTGGATGAATCAGAGGTACCGAGTCGTGCGACACAACAACTGATCAATGTTTTCAAAGACAGTGTGGCAAAGCAGCAAGAACTTGCCCACATGCTTATGGGTGTCATCTGTGCTGAGGTTGCAGATTGTGACGTTGTAGATGGTTAGGTTCTGCACATTTATTTGCACTGGCATCAATCTTTGATTGCCTAGTGGATGTAACTTCCTGTAATATATTCTGGATGTGCAACGTTATTCCTTGTATGTCGTACCTTTGCTCGTCGTAATGGGCTCAAATTATCTAATTTGGCCTAAAGACATGAACGAACTTTAGTGGGCCCATTAAGTTAATGGGCCGTTACTAGGCCGAAAGTTAATGGTCGGCCCTCTTACCTCCCGAGTCGTTAACAGGCCGACTGTAACACCCCGGATGTAACTTTCCCAATTTGTACTCCAACTCTTGCCGTTTCCGGCGTTAAGTTATTTTATTTTCTCGGGTTCAGGTTTTGTGTCCGTGTGTTGTTCTCGTTGTCATGCATCTCATATCATGTCATCATGTGCATTGCATTTGCATACGTGTTCATCTCAAGCATTCGAGCATTTTCCCCGTTGTCCGTTTTGCATTCCGGCGCTTCGTTCTCCTCCGGTGGTCATTTCTACCTTTCTTTCGTGTGTGAGGACTAAACATTTCCGGATTGGACCGAGACTTGCCAAGCAGCCTTGGTTTACTACCGGTAGACCGCCTGTCAAGTTTCGTATCATTTGGACTTCGTTTGATACTCCAACGGTTAACCGAGGGACCGAAAAGGCCTCGTGCGTGTTGCAGCCCAACACCCCTCCAATTTGGCCCAAAACCCACCTAAGCCTTCTCCATCATCTAGATCGTTCGATCACGATCGCATGGCCGAAAACCGCACCTCATTTGGACTCTCCTAGCTCCCTCTACCTATAAAACTAGCCCCTCCTCCAAAATTTCGGGTCCTCTCCACCCTTAACCCTAAAAAAAAATCTACCGCGCTGCGCCAGACACGTCCGTGCCGGCCGGACAAGCCACCGCCGCCGCCCGCGGCGAACCAGGGCACGCCACGTGGTGGCTCCTGCCCACGCCGCCGCTGAGGCCCGCCGGGCCCAAGGCCGGCCCCCTCCGTCCCGCGCCCGGGCCTCGCCTCCTCCTCCCGGGCGCCTCGCTGCGCCGCCCCTCGCCCCGCCGTCACACCAGCTCGCCGCCCGGCTCCCTCCCCGCCTCGCCAAGCCGCCGCGCCCGGCGGCCGGAACCCGCTCCGGCGACCGGCCTCGACCCCGCCGCCTCTCCGCCGTCACGCCGGCTCCGACGAACTCCGGCACCGGTGAACAGTGCTCCAGTGGACCTCGTTCCGTGTGCCCTGATCCAGATCTGAAATATTAGGGTTAACCCAGTTTTTTCCCTAAGTCCCTAGCTCATGTGCCCATCTTCATCATGCTATAACTTTGCATCTGTAGCTCCAATTCATGCATATAGTATATCAAAATGTTCATCTTAGAGAGTACATCATTTCATTCCATTGCATAATTTTCTTTTGAGTTCATCTTGATGCCCGAAATGCTGTTAGAAGAGGAATACTTGAGATATTTGTCAGATCTGCTGCTCCATTTAGCTTTTTGTCATTTTTTCCATGATTATTGTGTGCATGTTATGACCATGAGTTCTACATATGTTTTGTTAAGGGTTTTGTCATCTTTCCAGAGGTGCAATCCATGTATTTTTGTGATGTGTGTGGTGACTAGCACAAGCTTGCAAAGTGAGGCTCTTGGTAATTCTGATTTCAGGGACTTAGCATTTCCACTAAGTCCTTGAGCTGTTTATCTCATATGGCCCTATGTTCATGTTGTTTCCTAGTGATCCGTGCCTATTTTGAGGATGATCAGTAAGGATGTTTTGTTAATCTTGTAGTGCTCTATCCATCCATGTAGTCTGAAATCTGTTTGCCATATGCATTTTTGCCATGCTTGTTTGAACCTGTTAATGGATGAATTGGCCATAGCTCAGTGCTAGACTTTTTTTAAGCATCTCGAATGCATCCCTACCATGTATTTTTTTATCATGTTTGGGTGTTGTGGCATGTTCATTTCGTTGCATTTAGATGGCTACTTGCTGTAAATCGCAATCCGGTGTCATATTTGAATCGCTAGCCATTTCCAAACCGTAACTCCAATTCCGGCGTTCTTTATATCGTTTTCAAGAGATTTCATCTCTTCTTTCCAGTGGCACACTTGGATTCCCAATTTGAGTCCAGGGTCATGCATTTCTTGTCACATCGTGCATATGCATCCCGCATCGCATCCCGCATAGCATACCATCTTTGCATCATTTTGCCTGATCCTTGCACGTGGTTGATTTGTGTCCTTGTTTCTTGTTTGTCTTGTTTGGGTAGAGCCGGGAGACGAGTTTGCTAACGAGGAGCCCGTTGAGTTTGCTTTCGAGGATCCAGTCAACTCTGACAACTTTGCTGGCAAGATGATCATACCCTCGAAATCACTACTATCTTTGCTATGCTAGTTTGCTCGCTCTTTTGCTATGCCAATGCTACGATGCCTACCACTTGCTTTAAAGCCTCCAAAATTGCCATGTCAAACCTCTAACCCACCATGTCCAAGAAAACCGTTGATTGGCTATGTTACCGCTTTGCTTAGCCCCTCATATAGCGTTGCTAGTTGCAGGTGAAGATTGGAGGCCGTTCCTTGTTAGAACATTTATTTACTTGTTGGGATATCATTATATTATCTTGTTATCTTAATGCATCTATATACTTGGTAAAGGGTGGAAGGCTCGGCCTCTCGCCTAGTGTTTTGTTCCACTCTTGCCGCCCTAGTTTCTGTCATATCGGTGTTATGTTCCCGGATTTTGCGTTCCTTACGCGGTTGGGTTATAATGGGAACCCCTTGATAGTTCACCTTGATTAAAGCTTTTCCAGCAATGCCCAACCTTGGTTTTACCATTTGCCACCTATCCTCTTTTCCCTTGGGTTTCTGGATCCCGAGGGTCATCTTATTTAACCCCCCCCCCCTAGGCCAGTGCTCCTCTGAGTGTTGGTCCAAACTGTCAGCCGCCGGTGGCTACCAGGGGCAACTCTGGGCTGGCCTACCGGAAGTTTAGACAATCTGAGTGTGCCCTGAGAAAGAGATATGTGCAGCTCCTATCGGGATTTGTCGGCACGTTCGGGCGGTGTTGCTGGTCTTGTTTTAACCTGTCGAAGTGTCTTGAAGAACCGAGATACCGAGTCTGATCGGAACGTTTTGGGAGGAGGTCTATTCCTTCGTTGACCGTGAGAGCTTGTCATGGACTAAGTTGGGACTCCCCTGCAGGGATTTGAACTTTCGAAAGTCGTGCCCGCGGTTATGGGCAGATGGGAATTTGTTAATGCCCGGTTGTAGATAACTTTAACATTAACTAATTAAAATGAATCAACTGAGTGTGTTACCGTGATGGCCTCTTCTCGGCGGAGTCCGGGAAGTGGACACGGTGTTGGAGTTATGTTTGCGCAGGTTGCTCTCTAGTTTCTCGCTCGCGCTTTGCCTCCTCTTCCCGCTCTCTTTGCGAATAAGTTAGCCACCATATTCGCTAGTCGCTTGCTGCAGCTCCATTTTTACCTTGCCATACCTATAAGCTTAAATAGTCTTGATCGCGAGGGCGTGAGATTGCTGAGTCCCTGTGGCTCACAGATTACTATTACACCAGATGCAGGGCCTGATGATTCCGCTCCAGGAGACGCGCTTGAGCTCAAGTGGGAGTTCGACGAGGACTCTCAACGTTACTATGTTTCCTTTCCTGATGATCAGTAGTGGTGCCCAGTTGGGGGTGATCGGGACCGTGTCGCTTGTTGGGTTCTCTTTTATTTTGGCGCCGTAGTCGGGCCATGAGTGTTTGGATGATGTAATGTTATTTATGTACTTGATTGACGTGGCGAGTGTAAGCCAACTATGTTATCTCCCCTTTTATTATCATATTACATGGGATGTTGTGAAGATTGCCTAACTTGCGACATATGCCTTCAATGCGATTATGCCTCTAAGTCGTGCCTCGACACGTGGGAGATATAGTCGCATCGAGGGTGTTATACCGACATCGAAGTGGGAAACAGGTGGCCCCAATTTATTTCACGGGCCGTTAACAGGCCGTTACTAAGTTTGGGCTACATATGGCCCAACTATACTGTAGGCCTTTAGCAGGCCTAAAGAGACAGCGGGCTTGTATTAGACCATGAAGAGCATGGGCCGCTAAGAAGACGAAAGTCGGGCCGTATTGTAAATGGCCCAACTGTGTTGTGGGCCTTTAGCAGGCCGAAAAAGAAACCGGGCTGGTATTGGACCATGGAGGGCATGGGCCGTTAAGAGGCCAAAAGTAAGGTCCGACAACAAATGGCCCAACTCATTTATGGTCCGTTAACAGGCCGAAAGGCACACAGGGCCGGGAATTGGCCCAACACTTAAATGGGTCGCTAAAAGGCCAAAACTCAGGTCTGACTACAATTGGCCCAACTGATTTATGGGCCATCAACAGGCTGAAAGTGACACCGGGCCAGAAATTGGCCCAACACTTAAATGGGCCACTAAAAGGCCGAAACTCAGGTCCTACTACAAATGGCCCATTAAGTTTATGGGCCGTCAACAGGCTAAAAGACACACCGGGCCGGAAATTAGCCCAACATTTAAATGGGTCGCTAAAAGGCCAAAAGATGTACATCCTGAAAATTGGCCTATCTATTAAATGGGCCGTTAACAGGCCGAAATCTCATCGGGCCGATATTGAGCCCAAATAATATATAGCGGGCTGTTAACGGGCTCGAACTAACGATGGACTGCAATGGTGTCAAATCTTTAACGGGCCGAATTGGCACATCTCGTATGGGCCGTGGGCTTAAATGGACCTGACACAAGTAGGCCTTATATGGGCTGGCCTGCTCATTTTTACTGGGCCGGCCTTTTTCCCCGGAATGGGCCACTGTTGGGCCATGCCACGTGTCGACCTATCATAGGCGCCTCCTGTCCAATGAGTGGATGACATCTGTCCCAACGATGAGCCGACACGTGTTTCCTCTAGCCAATGATGATTTTACACATGGAAAATCCCCATTGGTCGGGGCTGTTAACGGGTTATCGGATCCAAAACCCGACCTGATAGCTTAACGGTGTTTCGTTACAGTGGATGCCACGTGTCGGTCACCCTTGACGAAAGCACTTCTGTGACGCGCGATTTATCGTCATGGAAGTGGACACTTCCGTGATGATAATTTTGGTAATGTCATGGAACACTTCTACGACAGCACAGGTATGACTATCTTGATTATGTCAAAAATTTGTCATGGATGTACATGCATGACAAAAAACGCGACCTATTGTGACAAACACGTATCATCACAGAAGTGTATTTTTTTGTAGTGCCTAATCGGCCGATCTTTCACGAAAGGAGCGGATCCCGCGATGAACACGAAGAACACGAGGAGGGAAACGAGGGGAAAACACAAGGGGAACACAAGAGAACACTCAAACCAAGAAGAATGATTACACGAGTGCTAGATCCTCGAAACACGATAGGAGATACAAGATCTAATGTCAACAACGGACGATACAAAGGTAACCGGTCTTCTCCGTGAGGAGGTCTTGATGGTCTTCTCCGCAAGGAGGTCTTGAATCGAAAGGGAGCTTCTCCATAGAGGCCGTGGTCTCTCTCATGGAGTAGATCCGATGTGGATGAGCAATGCTCTATCTCTAAATATGAGCTAAACCAATGCTAACCCTAACTAGGAGGAGGTGGAGGAGTATATATAGTCTAGGTCCATGAAGGGGTAAGTGGCAGAGGGATACATGGGCCTCGGGCCCGAACACTGTGCGCAGACAGGTACTGGACGTCCGCTGAGGACCAGTTGTCTAGTGGCTCAGGAGGGACCGGTCGTCCGCTAGTCGTCGGACGTCCGCTGAAGACGTTCTGTGAAGAGGCACCAGATGTCCAATGTCCTCAGACTTCCGTTAATAGTACCGGTCGTCCGGTGGGGGCCAGACGTCCGCTCGCTGGGAGGTATTATAGCTAGCGTTGGCTGTGCTTCAGGCGCCCGTCATCTGGTGGAGGCCGGACGTCTGCTCGTTTCGCTTGGGTGCGGGATCGCCGGTCGTCCGGTCCGGGCCGGTCGTCCGGTGGATCTTCAGGCGTCGGACGTCCGATCCCGATCGGTCGTCCAGTGGCTCGAGCTTCTTCCGCCAATGTTATCCTTGTTCCTCGTGCTTGGTCATGCATAGCACACATGTTTCAGCTAGTAGCCATGTCTCACATGTGGAAAGTGACGATTCGGAGAGGAGCGAGTTCACCTTGTGTCCAATGGCGTATATTTGAGGTGTTCTCTTATGTATCCTTGGGGCTTGGAGACTAGTCGGAGTGTACATGGGAATGAAAGTGGGATGCTCCGCACCATTCGCCGTGCCGCGCGCAACGACCGTCAAGCAAGCCTCAATCCCCTATGCAACATAGACTCTCAAGAGCACCGACAATGTCAAACCCAAGAGGCTTTTGCGCTAGCATGAGAACGGCAACGACAACGTCGACATGAAGAGGAAGAGCGCGCGCGTCTACACCAAGATGCACAAGATGCCGAGGCACAACGCCAAGAACAACAACTTAGTGAAGCTCAAGCACTTGAGGCACAACAAGCCCTCCAAGATGCAAGTCGAGCCATAGCCAACCGAGGATGACAAGATCGTGAACATGAATAAGCACTTCGTGAAGAAGCTAACGAACAACGATTTCAAGCTCGCGTGCATCGTCAAGTTCCTGAAGTTCCTCCTCGAGCTCGACAAGCTCCTCCACAAGCTCGCCAAGAACATCAAGTTCATCAAGAGCATGAAGACAATGGAAATCCTCCACGACAAGAGCAACATGAGGTTGACAACCCTCCTCACCAAGAGCAACACGAGCTTGACAATCATCACCAACATGGATGTCATCATCCCCAACCCCAACACAATGAAGAGCAACGCTACGGAAAACTCAAGTTCACCATGCCCAAGTTCAATGGAAGCAAAGATCCCGAAGAGTATCTTTCATGGGCATTGAAGGTCAACAAAATCTTCCGTTTTCACAACTATGAAGAAGAGAAGGAGATCGTGATGGCATCACTTGAGTTCCAAGACTATGTCCTCATTTGGTGGGAACAAGTTATTGAGCTCCGAGAGGCAATAGGTGAACCACCCATCACTACTTGGGCGCAAATGAAGGATGTCATGAGAGCACGCTTCGTGCGTACCTACGACAACCGCGAACTCTTCAAGAAACTCCAACTACTCAAGCAAGGAAGAAAGAGCGTTGAAGAGTACTACAAGGAGATGGAGATTTCCATGATAAGAGCCAACGTCACGGAAGATGATGAACAAACAATGGCATGTTTCTTGAATGGACTCAGCCATCCTATCAAGAAGATCGCCGACTTCCAACCATAATCGAACCTCATTGAGCTAGTGCATCAAGCTACCAAAGCGGAACGTCAAGTGCAAGACGATTACAAGTATGCCAAGTTCTCATCCAAGTCATACGGCTTCTCCATCACCCAAGCTTCAACGACTCCAACACTGTCTACCAAGCCTTCTACAAGCAATGTCGACAAGTCGAGTTCCAAGAAATGTTTGTCAACTCCAAGTCATCCTCCTACTACAAGCAACTTCAAGCCGAGAGCTTCATCATCATCCACTCCAACCGATGAGACCGTCAAGACGAATTCCTTCAAATGCTTCACATGCGGAGGCCGAGGCCACAAGTCCTATGAGTGCACCAACAAGCGAACCATGATCCTCAACGACGACGGCACCTATGAATCGATGAGTGAAGAAGAAATGGACTCTCTTGACCCAGTCGCCATGCACCGGCAAGTGAAAAATGAAGAGGAACAAGTCTTTTGCGATGAAGATTCAAGTCCCGCTCTTGTTGTCTCCAAGGTCTTAACTCTACAACATCACCAAGAAGAAGACCGACGATGCCACATTTTTCATACCAAGGTCGGCATCAATGGACGATCCATCAAGGTCATCATCGATGGAGGGAGTTGTCATAATATCGTAAGTGGAGAACTTTGCTCCAAGCTCCAATTGCCCAAGACGAAGCATCCACATCCATATGAAGTTCAATGGCTTAGCTACTTTGGCACTATCCAAGTCGAGCATCGAGTACAAGTATCCTTCAAAATTGGCAACTATGAAGACACTTTGGAGTGTGACGTCGTCCCAATGAGCCAAGAAAATTTGATACAAGAATCATCCACAACGGCCGAACGAATCACCACATCTTCAAGATGAAAGGAAAGGAGTACGTACTTCGTCCCATGTCTCCAAGCCAAGTGATCGCCGACAAGCAAGCCACCCATTGTGGTAATAATAGTGAGAGAGCGAGCCTCCAAAAAGAGAGTGAGCGCCACAAGCCCAAATCGAGCTCCTCCACGATGAGCGAAAAGAAGAACTTAGTCCTATTTGCCACCAAAAGTGAGATAAGAGGAGTGTGTGAGAACCCATCTAGTGTCCTACACTATGTCCTTTTGTGCAAGGACAATGAACCACAAGCTAACACGTCTCACACTCTTCCTCTAGTGTTGTATTCTCTTTTGCAGGAATTTCACGATGTTTTCCCCGACGAGCTACCTCTGGGACAACCTCCACTACGAGGCATCGAGCACTGCATCGACCTCATACCCGGAGCACCTCTTCCAAACAAAGCTCCATACCGCATCAACCTCGGAGAAACCAAAGAAATACAAAGGCAAGTAAAGCACCTCATAGACCATGGACATGTGCGTGAAAGTTTGAGCCCTTGTGTCGTCCCGGTCATTCCTGTGCCAAAATGAGACGGTAGCTTTCGCATGTGCTCCGATTGTAGACCTATCAATGCTGTCACCGTTCGTTATAGGTACCCCATTCCACGCCTTGATAATATGCTTGATGAACTTAGTGGTGCCACTATCTTTTCAAAAATTGATCTTAAGAGTGGTTACTATCAAATCCGCATACAAGAGAGTGATGAATGGAAAACCGCTTTCAAAACCAAGATCGGCTTGTATGAGTGGTTAGTCATGCCTATGGGTCTATCGAAAGCACCGGGTACTTTTATGCGCCTTATGAATCATTTCTTTCGCCCTTACATTGGTGTGTTTGTTGTAGTCTACTTCGATGCTATCCTTGTTTTTAGCAAGTCTCTCAAAGAGCATGTCACCCATGTCTGAACCGTTTTACAAACTCTTCGAAAAGGGCATCTCTATGCTAATAGGGATAAATGCCTTTTTGGCATTGATAAGCTCGTTTTCTTGGGTTTTGTTGTATCTTATAAGGGTGTTCATGTAGATGAGTCCAAGATCAATGCTATTATGACTTGGACACAACCAGCCAATTTGCAAAAAGTGCTTAGCTTTCTTGGCCTTGCGGGTTTCTATCGTCGCTTTGTGAAAGATTTTAGCACCATTGCTTCGCCTTTGCATGCTTTGATCTAGAAAAATGCGCCTTTTTTCTGGGGATCATCCCAAGATACAGCTTTCCATGAGCACAAGAATTTGCTTACTCATGCTCCCGTGCTTGCATTACCCAACTTTGACAAACCTTTTGAGATTCATTGCGATGCTAGTGGTAATGGCATAGGAGGTGTGTTAACGCAAGAGAAGCGCCCCATAGCTTACTTTAGTGAGAAACTATCTGGAGCGCAAATCAATTACCCCATCTATGACGAAGAGCACTATGCTTTAGTCCGTGTTTTGCATGAATGGGAACACTATCTTCGCCCTCATGAACTCATCATTCATACCGATCATGAAATGCTCAAGTACCTTAAGGGCCAAACCAAGTTGAACAAGCATCATGCTAAATGGAGTGAATTTATTGAGTCTTTTCCTTATGTCATCAAGTACATTAAAGGTAAGGAAAACATTGTAGCGGATGCCCTTTCCCGCATATAGATGGTTGTTACTCAACTTGAGTTGAATGTCATTGCTTTGAGCACATAAAATACTTGTATGAGCATGATCCTACTTTTGCTACTCCTTATGCCAAATGTTCGCCGCATACATCTTGGGAACGTTGTTACATCAAAGATGGATATCTTATGAGAGCTAACAAGCTTTGCATCCCTGATTCTTCTCTTCGTTTGTTGCTTTTGCAGGAATCTCATGGAGGAGGCTTAATGGGATATTTTGGACGCGGCAAGACTCTCGCCATGCTCTCGAAGAACTACTATTGGCCCAAGATGTTTCGCGACGTCAACCGCTTCACCAGCCGAGGCTCTACATGTCACAAAGCTAAGTCTAAAGCTCAATCGCATGTCCTTTACATGCCTCTCCCAATTCCATATCAACCATGGGAAGACATTAGCATGGATTTCGTACTTGGATTGCCTATGACTAGAAATTGAAAGGATTCGGTATTTGTCATTGTGGACTGTTTCTCTAAGATGGCACGTTTTATTCCTTGCAACAAGATAGACAATGCTTCACATGTTGCTAATCTCTTTTGTAGAGAAATATTGTGTCTACATGGAGTGCCAAAGATGATCGTCTCGGACCACGACGTCAAATTCCTTAGCTACTTTTGGAAGACCCTATGCGCCAAGCTCAGAATCAAGCTACTCTTCTCCATGGTGTATCATCCACAAACCGACGGCCAAACGTAGGTGACCAACCACACACACTCCGCTCTACTTCGAGTACTCATCAAGAAGAACATCAAGGAGTGGGAGGAGTGTCTACCTATTACCGAGTTCACCTACAACCGCGCAAGACACTCAACAACCGGCAAGTCACCCTTCGAGGTCGTCTACGGATTCAACCCTTTGTCCCCATTGGACATTCTCCCTCTACCACTCCAAGAGCGCATCAATTTGGACGCAAGTGCATGTGTGACTCATCTCAAGAAGGTGCATGAAGATACAAGACATACTATCGAGCGCCAAGTACAATGACTTGCGACCAAGCTCAACATCAACAAGCACCCCATGGTCTTCAACATTAGCGATCTCATGTGGCTACACCTTCGCAAAGACCGCTTTCCCCAAGAACAGAATTCCAAACTTCGACCACGAGCGGACGGACCCTTCAAGGTGCTTGCACGCTACAATGACAACGCTTACAAGATCGACCTCCCCCGCGACAAGTACAACGTGAGCGATATTTTCAATGTCAAGGACCTCTCGCCCTTCCATGGTGATGAAGAATTTGATCCGAGGATGGATCTTCCCCAAGGGAGGGGAGATGATGTGGAGCACTCCAAGGTCATCCCCATGGACCTACCTACATCCCCTACGACACCACTTGGACCAATGACAAGAGGCAGACCAAAGGCTATCGAAGATAAGGTGAACTATATCCTCTCCGAACATCCACTATCTATGCATGAGACATGGCTACTACCTAAGTCCGAGTTGTTGTGCATGATTAGGTATCAAGAGGACCCTCCCGGAGATGCACGTGAAGACGGACAAGTCCCCAAGTTCACGGATGAGGAGAACCAACAGAAGGAGTCAAGAACACCTCCCAGGCCCCGGACATCCGGCCACGACCCCGGACATCTGGCCCCTGGAGGTGTCACCAGCAGCAAGGAGCCAGTGGCCAAGTCTACAGGGCCCGGACATCCGGCATCCAGCCCGGACATCCGGCGCATCCCGAGCTCCCAGACATCCGGCCTCCAGCCCGGAAATCCGGACCTCGCCATTCTAGAGAGCAACAAGGCCAGCCCCTCCAGCCCGGACATCCAGCCCCGCGTGAAAGCCCGGACATCCGGCCCGACTCCCGGACGTCCGGCCTCCCTTGTCTGCGCACAGTGAAGGGCCGAGGCCCGTGTACCCCTTCTACCCCCTAGACTATATATACTCCACCTGTTCCTACTTTCTAGGGTTAGCATTGGTTTAGCTCATTGTAAAGATAGAGCATTGCTCATCCACATTGGATCTACTCCACGAGGGAGACCGCGGCCCCTCTTCGGGGAAGATCCATTTGGATTCCAGACCTCCTTGCGGAGAAGAACATCAAGACCTCGTCACGGAGAAGACCGGTTACCTCTTGTATCATCCGTTGTTGACTTTCGATCTTGTATCTTCCTTTGTGTTCATGGATCTAGCGCATGTGTGATCATACTTGTTGGTTTGAGTGTTCTCTTGTGTTCCCCTTGTGATTTTACCCTCGTTTCCCTCCTTATGTTCATCGCGGGATCAGCTCCTTTCGTGAAAGATTGGCCGATTAGGGTCCCTACCCTACATCACAACAGCAAAAGGTTGGTATAAGGACATGCGATAGTGGACGCATCAGCACAATGTACCTACAAGGAGGCATAATGTGGTGATGCCGAGTTTGTTCATGCTTTGTGAGGGCAGCAAATCTAATCTTGGAGACCTTTTACTATGTGAGGGCAGCAAATCTAATCCTGGAGACCTTTTACTATGTGAGGGCAGCAAATCTAATCCTGGAGACCTTTTACTATGTGGGGGCAGTAAATCTAATCCTGGAGACCTTTTACTATGTGAGGGCAGCAATTCTAATCCTGGAGACCTTTTACTATGTGAGGGCAACAAATCTAATCCTGGACATACTCTGTTGACTTGTTCACCAGCCGCCACTTTCTATCCTTTTTTCAACCAATAATTGATCTGTTCCTTATCCAGTTTGTAATGCGTTTTCCCATTATTTTCCTTTTTAACCAAGAGACCGGTTGGGTATCCGGTCTCTACTACTTTCACCATAGTGTTTCCTCTTTGAATCAAGTCCTAGATTCATGCTAAAACTTTCCCCCGTTCTTTGTTGTTTGAACCAAGTCCTAGATTCGAATGCATGAAGTAGCTTTACCTCTAATAATACTAAAAATTTAGGTTGCTTTGGAAGAGCTGATGGGAGTAGAAAAAGATGCACATGCAGAAACGTGGGGAGCTGGGGCAGTAGAGCAAGGTCGCTTTCGAAGAACTTATACCTGAGGGTCGTCGGGATGTCGGCGGCGGCAGATCGGATCTGCGCACAATACTGCAGGGAGGAAGAAGGGTCGGAGGACCTCTTGAGCCGGCGCTGTGTCGGAGAGAATGGCACAGGCAGAGGATCGGGACCCTCCGGCAGCTATGGGTTTCCTCCCTCGCCGGTGATGACCGTGTGAACGATGCTCCTAGTCCTCTACACATACCAGCCGAAGGGATCCGGCCGGATCTGTGACCAGCGGTGAGCAGAGAGAAAATGCCGCTACCGCTATCTTGTTTAGATCTGGAGAGGATGAGAGAATGAAGAGAGCAACCCTAGTGAAGCAAGCGCTCAGGCCCCTGCGTACATATATAGTGGAGTGATTTTCTTTTTCTCTCCACAACAAGCGTTTCAATTTGTGTATGTGGCATTAAAGAAAAGAAACTCTCTATTTAAGGTGACTAACTATACGACTCCTACTTACTACTACTACTAGTAGTATTGTTCACTTGTGCTCCCCGGCGATCCATTCATTGAACAACACCACAGGTGAATAAATATACAGTACTAGTATTTATATAGAATGAACAAGCTCGAACTATTTTCACGCAGTTAAAAGTTGAGGGCGGGGCTTTTTCCGGGCAGTACGCGTGGCAGTTTTCGCGTAGGCGGTTTGACAGAGAAGCGAGGAAGGTGAGGGAGTAGCGGATTCAACTTACTTACTACTGGAAAGACCGGGCTATGCGATTTGACGGCGTGTTACTGCTAGAAAGACTTGTGATATGACTACTCACTATAGTCATGAATTACTGGCGGTACGACCGGGCTGATGCCCCCCTTCCGTTTCGCACTCTAATCTGGTGCATGACACGTCGACCCGGATGTTGGCTCTCCCACATGTCGGCGAAGTACGTAGTAGTAAGAACGAGCAAAGAATCATGCGGTATATACTAGTAGTACTACTACTCATGTCGAAGGAGTGCGAACAACGGTAGCCCAGTGAACCAGCAGTAGATTATGCTACGGTCAAGACTATAGCATGTACAGTACTACTCCTCTTTATTTGGATCCCTGAGTTAGAGCTAGTTTGGGTTGAAATAGCCTCAAATTATCCAAATAGGAGGGGTTAGTTTGAGCTAGTTTGCTCTAACCCAGCTAAGAGAACTAGCCCGATGGAGAGGTTCTAATTGGGTTAGTTCTCCTCGGGCCCACTAAAAGAGAACTAAAAAAATCTCCCCTGCCCGCACCAGATCGCTCCCTCCGTCCCCCGCCCCTCGCACGACTCCTCTCTGCTCCCCATTGGGCCACCCGCCCAAGTACCGCTCCGCTGCTCCCCTCTCTCTTCTACGACCGCCCTCTCCCTCCTGCCTCCGCCGCCCTCCTTCGGCCGCCCTCTCCCTCCGGCCTTCGAAGCTCGCCCTACTCCCCCTTCACCAGTCGTTTTTCTCCCTCTGTCGTGTGCGGCGGCGGCACGTCTACCAGGGAGGTCGCGAGAGGGGTGATTTTGTTGATTCCTTCTCTGTCTCATAGCCATATCATTGATCTTGCTCACTCTAGCGCTAATTCTGATTCGGAAAAGTAGATCTTGATTAAACTTGGTATAGATTTGTGGTGCATGCATGGAATTGTTTGATGCTTCTTGAGGAGGTAATAAATATTTCTAGAGGCCCAAAGATTCAGTTCACCTTTCTAGGTATTTTAGTTTCAGGCTTGCATTATTTCTAGAGGCCCAAAGATTCAGTTCACGTTTCTAGGTATTTCAGTTCCAGGCTTGCATTATTTCTAGAGGCCCAAATATCAAGTTCACCTTTCTAGGTATTTTAGCTTCAAGCTTGCACTATTTCTAGAGGCCCAAAGATTCAGTTCACCTTTCTAGGTATTTCAGTTTCAGGCTTGCATTATTTCTAGAGGCCCAAAGATTCGGTTCGCAGTCATCGGCAAGTGGCCCTACTACCCATGCCGATCTCGACCTCAACTCGCAAGCGCCGGTGTCGGAGGGGTTCCCGGGGCTTGGGCTCTATAGAGCCTTCCTCCAGAGCAACGATGACGAGCTCCTCCCAGGGTGCGTGAGGGGCTCCGGGCTCCCTCCCTATTGTGAATGACTCCCGTGATGAGTTAGCTCATGCTTTGTTTCATGGAGTGTATTTTTTTGTGAAGCTTGATTGAGGACTTGTATGTTTAAGTGGGATATCTCAATTTTATGGACAAATTAAAATTTATCATGTTTTTGCATGCTTGATTTGTAAAGATGGTTCGTTTATGTCAATTGTGAGCGAGAGGAGGCCACACAAGAGCCGGTCACACCAAATCCGGCAGGAAATAGGGTCCAAAGTAGTCAAATGATTGAGAAAGAACATTTGTTGTCAATCTAACCCTGCCATCCATACACCTCTTTGGTTTAGAGTTAGTTCAGGGTTAGAATCTAACTCTAACCTCTAACTGAGTTAGAGTTCTCCTCGTCTCGGTTCATTACCATCATACTTTCCCCATTCCTGTGTTTTTAGTATCCTGCAAAACAAAGAGGCCCTTAGACTGGTTTTGGTCTAGTAATTTTTTATAAACGTGTTATGTCCAAAATTTAATGAACGTGCTCCGGCTTCTACGAAAATAATCCAGTTTCTTGTAGTAATTCATTTATTTATTTATTCTTCCACGGGGGGTTTGCATGTAATTCTTGAGGTCTGAAATGTAATGTACCCCGGCATATACTCTGAGTCATGCATGCACTACGACCCAGATGCTCTATGTCCCACATGTCGGCGAAAGGGGGCACGTGGAAATAGCCTAGGAGTACATATAGGAGGATAAATGCGTGAAAAAATATGTACGGTGAAGCATAGTCGCGGTTCGAAAAGGAGACCTAAAGTGATGATAGGTATAGGTCGCACGCACCCAACTAGTGGTAGTACTAGACATACGACTACTTATTCCCTCAAAACAAAGAGGTACGAGTGCTCAGTACTCCTATTCTCTCAACACGAGTCCCATCTGACAACAGCGTCCGTACTACAACTAGCTCTTCTCCCTCGTTTTTCTCTTCTAATTCTAAACTCAACCGACGCCCGGTGGGTGGGGTGGGGATTTGTCGATGGTCGGTTTTCTCAACTGCGGCCCCACCTCACAGTGAAAATGTTACGATTGGAATAAAAATGCCATATACTCCTATACTAATAAGACCTTAAGGCCACGAGGCGATGCAGTGCTGGTTATAGGAGGCAAGAAGAAGAGATGCATCCATCGACGATGTCCACCTCCTCGACTCAGGGCGCCGGCCCACCGAACGGCGGCTAAGTAGCAGCGGCTTTCGTGGCTAGGTCGACGTGCTTCTGAACAATGGCGTCCAAAGATTCCAGTCGCTAGAACAAGGCCAATGTCTTTCTGTCGTCGCTGGCCTTGTAGTGGCCTATGTAGATGATTTCCTTGTAGACGTGGATGTGCAGGTCGACGGTTTCTTGCATGGCGAGGCGTTGCGCGGCGAGCGCGGCCTTGAGGTGCACATTCTTTGTCGGTACCTCTGGCACCTGCAGGGCCACTAGGGCTTGAAAGAGTTCATCACCATGGAGGCCGATGAGGGTGGCAGACAATGAGGAGCCTGGGCGCATGGGCTGGAGCAGTACAACAAGGTTTGCAACTGCCATGTTCGGGTTGCGCTTGGCTCTGCACCTCTTCTAGAAGACGAAAAATGATGTTACTAATACTGCTTCTACAGTATCGAATCCACTACTGCATGTTCGTCCACCGCGAGCGGGAGGGATAGCTTGTTGTAGTACTATAAGCAAAAGGTCCGTCCTCGTCTGCGAGCCACCACGCGCATGGGCGAGGGAGAAGGCGTGTCATAGTAAAATCAAGCTTCTCCTCGTTGTACGAGTTGACGCGACACATCATAGCATTGGCCCCACATGGTTGCCTCTAAACTTGGCTGAAAGACCCGCAGTGTACAATACTCCATTTGCTGCAACCTCTAACATTTACCCCACCACAAATTAATATATATATTCCTGTCTTGACCAGATGAGCATGCAAAGTACAATCACCAGGATGACAGGTAGGGCCAGAAGATTATTTTAATCAAAAAAAGCATGGAGCCGACCCTAATGATTTTAAGCTTATAGGCACGGTACACGCTATCCTAGACTACTATACACATGAAACTACCACACGAGCGTCCGGGCTGTGCTTGGCTCTTCGTCTCTTTAGGAAGTCGGACAATGATGGAGTACTACTGCAGTGGAGGAGTACTACAGTATGCTTCTGGCCATCTGACACCGATTGAACTGCTGCATGTCCACCACATGCGGGAGGGAGAGCGTGTAGCGAACGAAAGCTTCTCCTAGTCCTGCCAGCCACCACGCTCATGGGTGAGGGAGGGACGTAGCTTCATGGACATATTGCTCCTGCCTTTGCGTGTATGACAAGTGGGCCCAATAGGTGGTTGGCCCACCTGTCATGCAGCCAAAGGCAGGTGCAGTCAAGGCACCGAAGCTCAGTCCGCGAGGGAGAGGGCATTCTAGTAATCAAACTTGTCAGTCTTGTACGAGTTGACACGACACATCAATGCACTTCACTTGATATATTTCAATAATTTGCGTTTACCGGTCCATTAATTACAATGCATGCATGCATGTCGTGACTCTCCTTTTGATACTTGCATGTGTTGATTTAATGGACCTTGAAGTAGTATGAATATGTGACAGTAAAGCTTTGTAATGCCCCGGCCCTAATAAAGCAAGAGATGGTTGTGCACGACGAGGGCGAGATCATGCAGACGGAACAGGACCTGACGAGGGAGCTCTCTATGGTCTCGATGGACCTCACCTTGATCCACTGCCCCTTGTGCCTCCACCCCTTGAAGCCTCCAGTGTATGAGGTTCGAATACACCTCATTTGTTCGGCTGATCGAGCAAGGTGCAGGTTTCATGATTGATGTGCTATTCAATTGATTTGTGTTGTGCAAGGGGGGCACCTGGCCTGCACGGACTGCCGCGTCGAGCGCCCCGGGAACCAGCGGCAGTGCCAGAAGTGCGAGCCTGGCAGTGTCTTCGACATGCAGAACACGGCGGTGGATGTCGTCCTCTCCTCGGTGAGGGTGGAGTTCCCGCACGAAGCCTGTGAGCTCTATGTCACTTACCACAAGCTCGCCGATCACCAGAGCGTGTGTCCGCTCGCGCCCTTCAAATGCCCCATGCCCATCTGCAGCTACGAAGGCCCGCCGCCGGTGCTCTCCCACCACATCAGCACCGTGCATCCCATGCCCGTGCATAGGATCCAGTATGGCAAGGCGCTCCAGCTACAAGTCCCACTGACGGAGCCACAGCTCTTGCTGTTCGTGGAGGAGGACGGCCACGCGTTTTTCTTGGTCGGCAGCGTGCTCGACATCGGCGCACCTATCGCCGTGTTGGTCATCTGCATCAGAGCGGGGGCGTCCCCACTGCCGCACTACATGGCCAAGGTATGGACGAACGGCCCACCGGGGGAGCCCAAAGGCAGGACCGACGTCGTCAAGGTGGAAATGGAGGTCACAAGCAACAACGATCCTGGCGACGTCGCCGTGCAGGAGCTGACCTTCTTCACAGTTCCTCCCAAGCTGCTGGCCGGGGCTAAGCTGGTGTCCCTCCACATTTAGATTGACAAGCTCACGTCCTAAATGATTCTATAGTGCCTTATGTTTATCTTAGTAATATGCTAATATAGGTGTTAGCTCGGTCTAGTTCAGCTTAAGAGATGGTGGGTTTTGGTGGCAATGCAACAATTACTTCGACATCAGGTCAACAGTTAAAGTAATTTCCAACAGTCGAACAGATATTTTGTGTCTGTTGGATATAAAGATCCTTTGGGTAAGATGTATAATAGCTTATATGCTTGTTTGTTCATGAAGTGTTGCATACTTGTGCGAGTTGACACGACACATCAAAGTAGTACTCCCTCAGTTTCTTTTTAGTCTGCATATAAGATTTGGTCGAAGTCAAACCTTGTTAACTTTGACTAAGTTTATAGAAAAAATATCGAAATTCACAATATGAAATCAATATTGTTAGATGCATCATGAAATTAATTTTCATACCATATAGCTTTAGTGTTTCAGATGTTGATGTTCTTTCTACAAAGTTGGTCAAACTTTACAAAGTTTGACTTTGACCAAATCTTATATGCAGACTAAAAAGAAATGGATGCCAGGGAGGGTATAAGTCGAGGCGCATATACCAAGGAGGGTCTGGTTGTGTCTATACTTGGACAACCCACCCGACTGCACACCAGGCAGACAAAGCTCGTGTCGTGTTGGTGCCGTGTGCGGCCCGCACATTAACCAAAACCTCGCGCCTCCAGCTTAGCCTCCGTGTTTTAAACTTCTCGATCTCCAGGCCAAGGGGCAACATGAAACCTATGATAGAGCCAATTGGATGGTCGAGAACACTATAATTCATAGCTTCAGATGCATGTGTGAGAAAGGACGAGTGCGTGCGTGCACCTCTTCTCTTCCTGTATAACGTACTAAACTCAGAGTACAAGTGTATGTGGGTGGCATCGACCTAGGCAGCTAAAGATGGTGCGTGCGAGAAGTCCTGAGAGATAGGTGTGTGCATGGGAAAGAGGGAGAGAGATGATATGTATTTATGTAATGCGTGTGAAAAAAAGACTAGTCTATTGCTCGCCACGAGGCTATTCCTGTCGAACGCCCCAATAACTGTAAAATATGTATCTGGCGGTGCCAGTTATTGCACGTACACAGTAGTAGGAAAAGAAGTACCATGGCATATGCTACACCACGGCCGAGAACACATGCCCACGTTACGCCATCCGGGAATAGTGTCGCACTTCGAAACTAGAACCATCAATAAATTTTGAGCTTGTGTCTCATCACATTCCAAATTACTACCACGCTATATTTAATTGCAAACCTGTCCACACCGATCACAACCAAAACGGTTTCCCACTTAGGAGTGTATTAGTACTACTCGGTTATAAATACTACTATGACAAGATGACTGCACATTCCTCCTCAACTGCTCATCCACAAAAAACAATCAAGTCATTCAACATTGTTCCCTTGCGTCTGCCATGGCCAGCGTGAGTTCTGGGTCGAGAGATTTCTTGATGAGGACATCAATACCATTGTTACACCCACAGCTCCTGCTGCTATACATACTGGACCAATTACTAGAGCTCACGCACGCCAATTAAATTATCAGGTACTTTTGTTTCTTGGTAATGATTCTAATGTTCATGAGAATATGATGCTGCCTAAATTGGATATGTTTGTTTTGCTTACAAATGAAGGGCCTGGCATGGATAAGAGGGATGAACACTAGAGCAAGACTAAGCATGGAGATGATGGCATGCGCAAGGGGATCCAGAACGGAGTTACAAGTGATGATTTCAGGACTTTGAAGCCACCATAAGGAGTGCATGAAGCCTTGGACGAAATATACAAGATGCCACTTCATAAATTTTGTCCAGAGGCTATTCTAGGTGCTGCCTCACCTTATTATTGGGCCAGGCCCATGTATTTTCGAAATACTTAAGTATAGGATGTTTTCAGAGTCCGTATGTGTGGGGAAACATGAGATAGGGTTGGTTTTGAACCCCTCCTCCAAGGGCCACAAAATTCCCCCCCTCTTCCTCCATATAAACATCCCTTAGGGTGTCGTTTAGACTCAGGGTTTTGTTTAGACTAAAGTTCACCATAGCTGCAACTTTGCGTACTTCGTTTGTGTTCAATGAGCAGACAAAGGCGTCACATAACTCCACCTTTGATCAATAAAGCTTTCCTCTTATATTCGCAATATCCAGATTGCAATCTTAGTTTCTTGCCGGTTCTTCGTTTGCTTGCAGGAAATAGACCTTTGTGATCAGGTTAATCGTTCTCCAGTGTGGTCAATAACCTCTTGTAGTTGGGTTAGCGATTGCTAAGGCGCGACGTCCTCGCACGTTCGTAGTTGGGTCGTCAAAGTCGACTTCCTCCAAAACGATAGCCACCATCTCATCGAAAGACGGGATACCTTTGCCTCTATCAAGTGGTATCAGATTTTCAGGTTGCTCAGTGAGATTCTACAGTTTTTCGTAGTTTAGATCGAGTTTGTTCTTCATACCCACAGTCCACGAAAAAGCCAAAAATTAGGGTTAGTTCATCATATCCGAACCAGTTTGAGCCTTTGCATAGTCTTTTCAGTATTTTGCTTTGTTGAATTTGTAGTTGCATCGCCGTGTCTAGTTGCTGGTCTTAGAGTCTAGTCTTTTAGAGTTTCGAGTTCTGGTCATAAGTTGTCATGCCGCCGCCGCACCATCATCATCGCCCCTGCCATCTACCACCACCGCTTATCTGCCACCGATCCGCCTCCATATACCACCACCAATCTGTATCCATATAGCACCACCAATCTGTATCCATATACCACCACCAATCCATATCCATATACCACCACCAATCCGTATCCATATACCACCACCGCTGCCATATCCTACCACCATATATCCACCACTAATCTGAGTTCCTTTCATATTAGGTTTGTTTTCGAGATCCATCTAATTTATGTTTCGTGTTTCCTTGCCTGAGTAGACCGTGGTGGAGACCCCCAGGCAGTTTTTAGGCCAAAATTTTCGTAGGCAATTTTTTTCACTATCCTATTTTTAGGCTTTTCTGACTCTTTTAAGCCACGTGCCATCATAGTGATTTTTTGTCGCACTTTTTCGTCGTCGCTGCCCTGATTTCCGAAAAAAAGTCAAAAAAAATTTGTGCCCATAATATCAGTTTGACGAGGGAAGAGTTTTGAGACACTCGCCATTATAGTGGTTTTTCGCAAAAAAAAAGAGGAGCGCAAAAAAAAACAGAGCAAAAAATTCCGGAGTGTGCTTTTCCCTTCTTTACGTGCAGCGCCGTGATTTTGTTAGTGTTCTAGGCTCGCGTCTCTAGCACGGTCTAGCCTAGGACCAGCACTGTACCGTCATTGAGCGTTTATTCAACTTTGCATCTATGAATTGATTATTGCTGACCCTTTTTGCTACCATATTATAAGCCTTCCCAGCTCTACATACATCTACGTCGTGCGTTTGACTCTCCCTGGTAATCGCTCTATCCAAGCTTTGAGAGTTTTGACTACGACGGTTGCCGATCACCGCCTACTGCTGGGTAAGAACTGGTAAGAATTTGAGATTTGCTTGATGGATTTGTGACACCCACCACCATCTCTTGTTCGTAGTCTATAGGATCATATTCTTGTGTGTTTCTATTGCTGCTAACCATGGAAGGATCACAAGCCGACGAGACTGACTGGGAGAACATGACAAATAAGGAGTTGCATGATAAATTTTAGCAAATGATGAGTGGACAGGTGCAAGATGTGCTAAACAGATTTGAAGAGGCCATGTAGAAGATAGATAGCATGGAGTAGATGTTCGAAACAAATCTCGATAACATGTTTAATGAATTGCTCGCGCATCTTCCACCACCACCATCGGTTGCACCTAATGCACCTCTACAACAACAACAACAACAACAACAACGACAACAACAACAACAACAACAACAACGTCGCCTTCCAAATCAAGTGGGACGAGCACAACGCGTTCCCATTGACCCTAGGCAAAATTCGGGTGCCGCTGTTGATGCTTCTGTAGGTCCTACTGCTACTGCAGAGGTAGAGGACCATTACGAGGATGAGGTTGATCAAAATTAGAACTACGTGCAACCACCAGCACCACCACCACCAGGTCGTCCTCAGGTATATCATCGCAACGGTAGGGCTGCACCACCACCTGAGGTACGAGATCATGACCTTTTTCCTAAACTGAAGTTGAATATCCCACCATTTGAGGGGAGATATGTTCCTGATATACATCTTACTTGGGAGTTAGAAACTGGACAACGTTTTACATGTTTACAATATCCCGAGGAGAGACGTGTTCCTGCTGCTGTTTTGCTTTCACTAGTTTTGCATGTGGTTGGTGGTCTGAACATTGTAGATTATATCCTATTCCAGCTACTTGGGCTGCTTTCAAAACTGCTATGCGTACTCGTTGGGTTCCACCATATTATCAACGTGAATTACTTCAAGAATTGCAGCGTTTAAGACAACGAAAAAATTCTATAGAAGAATATTATCAGGAGTTACAAACTGGCATGATTAGATGTGGTATTGTTGAGGAGAATGAAGCTATGCTTGCATGTTTTATGGGTGGATTAAATAGAGAGATTCAGACCATTCTAGAGTATAAGGATTATACTAATATCACTCATTTATTCCATCTTGCTTGTAAAGATGAACATGAATTGTAGGATCAACAGGCATTGGCGTGAACTAACTTTTCTGCAGGTCGATCTTCATCATGGACACCACGTGCTTCCTCTACCTCCACTGGACCAGCACCTCCAGCAGGTGCCACCTCCAGCCATGATACAAGAAAGCAAGCACAACCACCACTACCTGCCAAGAGCACACCTGTTGGGCCTGCGCAGAGCTCTTCTTCTTCCATGGCATCAACAGGGCACACAAGTGATATTATTTGTCGTCGTTGTAAGGGAAGAGGACATTTTGCGAGAGAATGCAAATCTCAACGTGTGATGATTGTTACTGAGGATGGTGGGTATGAGTCTGCTAGTGACTATGATGAGGAGACTTTGGCTCTTATTACACATGAAGAACACGGTGGAGATGATTCTGATCATGAGACGCAATACATGGCAGCTGAAGATGCTAACATGTATGAATGTTTAGTTGCTCAATGTGTTTTGAGTGTGCAGGTGACACAAGCTGAGCAAAATCAGAGGCATAATTTGTTACATACAAAGAGAGTTGTGAAGGAACATCCTGTTCGCGTCATCATAGATGGAGGGAGCTGCAATAACTTGGCTAGTATGGATATGGTGGAGAAGCTATCTCTCACCACAAGACCACATCCACATCCTTACTACATCCAATGGTTCAACAACAGCGGCAAGGTTAAGGTAACATGTAATGTTCGTGTGCATTTTAGTATCTCTACATATGTTGATTATGTTGATTGTGATGTGGTACCTATGCAAGCTTGTTCCTTATTACTTGGTAGACCATGGAAATTTGATAAAAAATTTGTACACCATGGTAGAAACAATCGGTAGACTCTTGTTCATAAGGATAAAAATATTACTTTGCTTCCTATGACTCCCGATTCCATTTTGAAAGATGATATTAATAGAGCTAATAAAGCAAAACAGGAGAAAAATAAGAGCGAAAATCAGATTGTGGCAAAAGAATTTGAGCAACAAATGAAGCCTAATAATAAACCATCTAGTGTTTCTTCTGAAATTAAATTGAAAAGTGCATGTTTACTTGCCACCAAATCTGATATTGATGATCTAGATTTTAACAAATCTGTTTGCTATGCTTTTGTGTGCAAAGAGGCATTATTTTCATTCAAGGACGTGCCTTCCTCTTTGCCTCCTGTTGTCACTAACATTTTGCAGGAGTTCGCTGACGTCTTTCCACAAGACGTGCCACCGGGATTACCACCTATTCGAGGGATTGAGCATCAAATTCACTTAATTCCTGGTGCATTATTACCCAACCGTGCACCATACCGTACCAATCCAGAGGAGACGAAGGAGATTATGCGTCAAGTACAGGAGCTGCTCGACAAAGGTTATATACATGAATCCCTTAGCCCTTGTGCTGTTCCTATCATTTTAGTGTCGAAAAAGGATGGTACGTCGCGTATGTGTGTTGATTGTAGAGTTATTAATAATATTACTATTCGTTATTGTCATCCTATTCCTAGGCTAGACGACATGCTTGATGAATTGGGTGGCTCTACAATATTCTTCAAAGTTGATTTGCGTAGTGGATACCATCAAATTCGTATGAAATTGGGAGATGAATGGAAAACAACATTTAAAGCTAAGTTTGGATTATATGAGTGGTTAGTCATGCCTTTTGGGTTAACTAATGCACCTAGTACTTTCATGAGGTTAATGAACGAAGTTTTACGTGCTTTCATTGGAGGATTTGTGGTAGTCTTTTTTGATGATATACTGATTTATAGCAGATCTTTGGAGGAACATTCGGAACATTTACATGCTGTTTTTATTGCTCTACGTGATGCATGTTTGTTTGGTAACCTTGGGAAGTGCACCTTCTGCATCGACCGAGTATCTTTTCTTGGCTTTGTTGTTACTCCATAGGGAATTGAAGTTGATAAAGCCAAGATTGAAGCTATTGAGAGTTGGCCGCAGCGCAAAACAGTCACACAAGTGAGGAGTTTTCTGGGCCTTGTTGGAATCTATAGGCATTTTGTGAGAGATTTCAGCACCACTGCTGCACCTCTCAATGAGCTTACAAAGAAGGATGTGCCTTTTGTTTGGGGTACCGCACAGGAAGAAGCCTTCACGGTATTGAAAGATAAGTTGACACATGCTCCTTTACTCCAACTTCCTGATTTTAATAAGACTTTTGAGCTTGAATGTGATGCTAGTGGAATTGGATTAGGAGGTGTGTTATTACAAGATGGCAAACCTGTTGCATACTTTTCTGAAAAATTGAGTGGGCCTAGTCTGAATTATTCTACTTATGATAAAGAATTATATGCTCTTTTTCGGACTTTAGAAACATGGCAACATTATTTATGGCCCAAAGAATTTGTTATACATTCTGATCATGAATGTTTGAAACATATTAAAAGTCAAGCTAAACTGAATCGTAGACATGCTAAATGGGTTGAATTCATTGAGACTTTCCCTTATGTTATTAAACACAAGAAGGGTAAAGAAAATGTTATTGTTGATGCATTGTCTCGTCGATATACTATGCTTTCACAACTTGACTTCAAAATATTTGGTTTGGAGACCATCAAAGATCAATATGTGCATGATGCTGATTTTAAAGATGTAATGCAGAATTGTAAAGAAGTAAGAATGTGGAACAAGTTCGTCATTAATGATGGATTTGTGTTTCGTGCTAACAAGCTATGCATTCCAGCTAGCTCCGTTCGTCTTTTGTTATTGCAGGAGGCGCATGGAGGACGATTAATGGGACACTTTGGGATGAAGAAGATGGAGGATATACTTGCTACACATTTCTTTTGGCCAAAGATGAGACGAGATGTTGAGCGTTTTGTTGCTCGCTGCACTACATGTCAAAAAGCTAAGTCATGACTCAATCCTCATGGTTTATATCTATGGACTTTGTTTTAGGTTTACCTTGAACAAAGAAGGGGAGGGATAACATATTTGTTGTCATGGATAGATTTTCGAAAATGGCACACTTTATACAATGTCATAAAAGTGATGATGCTGTTAATGTTGCTGATTTGTTCTTTCATGAAATTATTCGCTTGCATGGTGTACCAAACACTATTGTTTCAGATCATGATACTAAATTTCTAGCCACTTTTGGCGATGTTTATGGGCTAAGTTGGGGACTAAACTGCTTTTTAGTACTACTTGTCACCCCCAAACTGATGGAGAAACTGAAGTAGTAAATAGAACTTTGTCTACTATGCTTAGGGCTGTTTCGAAGAATAATAAGAAAATGTGGGATGAATGCATGCCTCATACTGAATTTGCTTATAATTGTTCATTGCATTCTACTACTAAGATGTGCCCTTTTTAAATTGTGTATGATTTCCTACCTCGTGCACCTATTGATTTGTTGCCTGTTCCATCTTTGGAGAAGGTTAATTTTGATGCTAAAGAACGTGCTGAATTGATTTTAAAATGCATGAGTTAACTAAGGAAAACATTAAGTGTATGAATGCTAAATATAAACTTGCTGGAGATAAGGGTAGAAAACATGTTGTGTTTTCACCTGGAGATCTTGTTTGGCTACATTTGCGTAAGGATAGATTTCCTAATTTGCGCAAATCAAAGCTAATGCTATGTTCTGATGGTCCATTTAAGGTGTTAGAGAAAATAAATGATAATGCATTTAAACTTGAGTTGCCTGCAGATTTTGGGGTTAGTCCCACTTTTAACATTGCAGATTTGAAGGCTTATTTGGGTGAGGAAGATGAGCTTTCGTCGAGGACGACTTCATTTCAATAAGGGGAGGATGATGAGGACATCAATACCATTGTTACACCCACAACCCATGCTGCTATACATACTGGACCAATTACTAGAGCTCGCGCACGCCAATTAAATTATCAGGTACTTTTGTTTCTTGGTAATGATTCTAATGTTCATGAGAATATGATGCTGCCTAAATTGGATACGTTTGTTTTGCTTACAAATGAAGGGCCTCCCATGGATAAGAGGGATGAATATTGGAGCAAGACCAAGCATTGAGATGATGGCATGCGCAAGGGGATCCAGAACGGAGTTACAAGTGATGATTTCAGGACTTTGAAGCCACCATAAGGAGTGCATGAAGCCTGGGACGAAATA
Source organism: Triticum urartu (assembly GCF_003073215.2). Lineage (NCBI taxonomy): Eukaryota > Viridiplantae > Streptophyta > Magnoliopsida > Poales > Poaceae > Triticum > Triticum urartu. The sequence continues at coordinate 222,577,736 of NC_053022.1, forward strand.
TACAAGATACCACTTCATAAATTTTTTCCAGAGGCTATTCTAGGTGCCGCGTCACCTTATTATTGGGCCAGGCCCATGTATTTTCAAAATACTTAAGCATAGGCTGTTTTTAGAGTCCGTATGTGTGGGGAAACAAGAGATATGGTTGGTTTCGGACCCCTCCCCCAAGGGCTACGAAATCCCCCCCTCTTCCTCCATATATACAGCCCTTAGGGCGTCGTTTAGACTTGGGTTTTGTTTAGACTAAAGTTCGCCATAGCCGCAACTTCGCGTACTTCATTTGTGTTCAACGACCAGACAAAGGCGTTAGAGAACCCCACCTTTAATCAATAAAGCTTTCCTCTTATATTCGCAATATCCAGATTGCAATCTTAGTTTCCTGCCTGTTCTTCGTTTGCTTGCAGGAAACAGACCTTCATGGTCAGGTTTATCATGCTCCGGTGTGGTCAATAACCTCTCAGAGTTGGGTTAGCGATTGCTAAGGCGCGACGTCCTCGTGCGTTCGTAGTCGGATCATCAAAGTCGACTTCCTCCAAAATGATAGCCACCATCTCATCGAAAGACAGGACACCTTTGCCTCTATCATTTCCACTAGGGAGAGGCGAGCATGGAAGAGGAAGCACGAGAGATGTCCCGCCTTGCCGCGAAAGCAGCCGACATGTCCAGCCGCGCAGTAGTAGCAGCAAAGAGGTCCCGCCGTGCTGCCGAAGCAACAAGGAGGTCCCGCCGCGCCGTCGATGTAGCTGACTGGTTCGACCACGCCGTGGAAGCAGCAGAGATGTCCTGCCACGCCACCGAAGCAGCACGGAGGTCACGCTACGCCGTGGCGGCCTGGGAAAATTTCTCGCGGGCAGGCGAGGACTCTTATAGGCGCATGCATGCGATGGTCCATATCCAGATGGATCAGATCTCCGGCTGGGCGAGGTTGCAGGACGAGGCTACCGACGTCATCTGGCAACTAGGGGAGGGCAATGTGAAGCTCCGGGCCGAGCGCGACCTGCTGAGGGCGAAGATCGCTGGAAGGGTGAAGCAGGCGGAGGAGACCGCTGCCTTGTTGCAGAGGACGGGTGTCATCATCAAGAAACTTACGGAGGATAATGCCATACTCCGCATCGAGCGCAAAAGGCTGGTGGAGGAATCCAAGGATGCTGCCAAGCAGCGTATTAAGGACTTGAAACTGGTGAAAGAGATCATCGTCGCTCGCCGCGAGAACTAGTCTCCGCGACCTACAACGCATAAAGAAAGTGGAGATCGCCGCGAGAACTAGCCTTCGTTCTTCTTTTACCCTTGTGTATTTAAGGCGTAGTCGCATGTGGCTTTTTTAATTATCTTCCTAATTATGTAAGACAATTATTATCCACTCTCGTCGTCCTTATATATAGTCATCAGTCTTGCTATAAGTCGCAGTAGATGCTATATAGGTCCGTCGGTTCTTACATCAAGATCCGTGCAAAAATTTCTTTTCATATTTTCTTTTTTCTCTCTTAAATCTTAGTCGAGTGAAACATAGCCATGCCATTAATCAAAGGCTCGGGCGCCATTAATGGAGACCTTGGGAGAGAGGTGGACGGCAGATGGAGGTCAAAGGGCTCTCCTGCCGATAAGCACGTGCAAGGGTCTGATCGCACGCCTCCCGTACTCAAATAGCTACCCTGCACGGCGCCACCTAGCTAATAAAAAAGGGGAGGCATGGCGGCACGTAAACAGTAAAAAGAACGCCCACGGTTTCAATAATTCTTGTGTTTCTGATTGTAACGTGACAACACTTGTTCCAAAATGACATTGTTGATTGTTAATGTGTGCGCCTTCGCAAATCGGACAGTAAAATTACCACAGCATGTTGGTGCCATGTCATGACACCAAGCCAAGTTTCATGATTTTCATGCATGTTTGGATTTACAGGAATTAAAAAAGCAAGTTCTCAATGTTTCTAGTCGATCCACGACGCCCAGATGATTGAATTTCATTCTCATTTATTGCATGGGACCTAGAAATTTACCCGAGGACACACATGTGATTTTTCAACCAGCATTGGTGCACTAGAGCATGTGCTTGTATTTCAAATTTGAATTATGCACACAAAGGTGACACGTTCCCTCTTAGAACCATGAGCCTTCTTGAGATAAGCTCCGGTTTGCAAGAAACTTATACCAAAACTTGTTCCTATTCTGCCAATTTTTTTACCACAGCATGGTAGACCATGACATGACACCATGCCAAGTTTCATGATTTTCAAGCGTGTTTTGGATTTACAAGAATGTTAAAACCAAGTTGCTCAATGTTCTCGGCCGAGCCACGATGCCCAGATGTTTGAATTTCATTCCCATTTCTTGCATGGGACCTAGAAATTCACCCGACGACAAACATGTGATTTTTCAACGAACTTGGGTGCACGTGAGCTTGTCCTTGTAGTTTAAATTTGAATTATGCACATTAAATGACCAAAAACTCAATTAATGTATAAAAAAGGCCAAACCAAGCCAGAATAATTCCAAAATTTAACAGGGCACTCATGTAGTTCTATGTTGCCTCTATAAAGAAACTCAAGGGGGCAGCGTATATTGTTTCGCACTCAAAGGTGACATGTTCCCTCTTAGAACCACGACCCTTCTCGAGAGAAGCTCCGGTTTGCAAGAAGCTTATACCAAAACTTGTTCCTATTCAGCCAATTTTTTTACCACAACATGGTAGTACCATGTCATGACACCATGGCAAGTTTCATGATTTTCAGGCGTGTTTTGGATTTACAAGAATTTTAAAACCAAGTTTCTCAATGTTCTCGGCCGAGCCACGATGCCCAGATCTTTGAATTTCATTCCCATTTCTTGCATGGGACCTAGAAATTCACCCGACTGGTGCTTTTTAATAAGAGGGTGATGACTCAACATAAAAGTAAATAGATAGACCATTCGCAGAGGGAAGCAGGGATTTGTAGAGGTGCCAGAGCTCGGTTTTGAAATAGAGGTGAATAATATTTTGAGCGGTATACTTTCATGGTCAACATATCAACCAAGAGATGGCGATATCTTCCATGCTACACACATTATAGGCGGTTCCCAAACAGAATGGTAAAGTTTATACTCCCCCTCCACCAACAAACATCAATCCATGGCTTGCTCGAAACAACGAATGCCTCCAACATACATCAGGTCCCAGGGGGGTTTTGTTTGCAATTATTTTGATTTAGTTTGCATAAAGCATGGGACTGGGCATCCCGGTGACCAGCCATTTATCTTGTGAGTGAGGAGCAGAGTCCACTCCTCTTGAGAATAACCCGCCTAACATGGAAGATACAGACAGCCCTAGTTGATACATGAGCTATTCGAGCATACAAAACAGGATATTTATTTGAAGGTTTAGAGTTTGGCACATACAAATTTACTTGGAATGACAGGTAGATACCGCATATAGGAAGGTATAGTGGACTCATCTGGAATAACTTTGGGGTTTAAGGGATTGGATGCACAAGCAGTATTCCCGCTTAGTACAGGTGAAGGCTAGCAAAAGACTAGGAAGCAACCAACTAGAGAGCGACAACGGCCATGTACATGCATTAAAATTAATAAACATTGGATGCAAGCATGAGTAGGACATAATCCACCATGAACATAAATATCGTGAAGGCTATGTTGATTTGTTTCAACTACATGCGTGAACATGCGCCAAGTCAAGTCACTTAAATCATTCAGAGGAGGATACCACCCTATCATACCACATCATAACCATTTTAATAGCATGTTGGCATGCAAGGTAAACCATTTTAACTCATAGCTAATCAAGCATGGCACAAGCAACTATGATCTCTAATTGTCATTGCAAACATGTTTATTCATAACAAGCTGAATCAAGAACGATGAACTCATCATATTTACAAAAACAAAAGAGGTCGAGTTCATACCAGCTTTTCTCATCTCAGTTAGTCCATCATATATCATCATAATTTCCTTTCACTTGCACGACTGAACGATGTGAATAATAATAAGAGTGCACGTGCATTGGACTAAGCTGGAATCTGCGAGCATTTAATAAACAGGAGAAGACAAAGCAATATGGGCTCTTGGTTAAATCAACAATAAAGCATATAAGAGCCACTTCAACAATTTAATCATGGTCTTCTCCTACTGACCCCCAAAGAAAGAAAAGAAATAAAACTATTTACACGGGAAAGCTCCCAACAAGCAAAAGAAGAACATGAAATATTTTTGGGTTTTCTTTTTAATTACTACTACAAGCATGGAAAGTAAATCAATTAAAAGCTACAACTAATTTTTTGGTTTTCTTAAGGTTTATTAAACACACAAGAAGAAAGCATAAAAGAAAATAAACTAGCATGGATGATACAATGAAAAAGTATGAGCACCGACATCTAGCAATGAGTGTGTGTGAACATAAATGTAACGTCGGTGAGAAATACGTACTCCCCCAAGCTTAGGCTTTTGGCCTAAGTTGGTTTATGGCCACGGCTGGCCTGGCTGATATCCATAATAATAGTTGTTGGGGTCGTACTGTGATGCAGCAGCTATCGCCTCCTGAGCTGCAGTGTAGCGACGAGTGGCCTCCGCTCTCCTCTCGTACTCATCTGCCTCCTCTCTGGTAATACTATATCCTCCTCTTGCCTGATAATCAAAGAAAGCAGGAGCAGGGAGAGTAATATGGACAGCACGGCGTCTGTCAAAGATTAGTCGGTACTGGAGAGGTGATTCGTTCCTCTCGACAAAATGGTGGGAAACCATAGAATCAAAATCTAAATAAGCAGGAGGCAACTCCATGTCTCCTTCACGAACGTCTTTCTCAAGAAATTTAGCTAAGTGGGTTGCATAAATTCCTCCAAAGAAATCTCCATTATGTCTATTATGATGCAACCTATGAGCTACAATGGCTCCCATATGATAAGATTGGCCTCCTGACACAGCACTCCTGAGAATGCTAAGGTCAGGGACACACATGTGACATGCTTCATCCTTAGCATTTATGCACCTACCTATGAAGAGAGCAAAATAATGTATAGCAGGAAAGTGAATGATCCCTATGGTAGCTTGCGTTATATCTCTAGATTCCCCTACAGTTATACTAGCAAGAAAGTTTCTAAATTCATATTTAGGGGGATCCCTAACACTACCCCATTGTGGAAGTTTGCAAGCAAAAGTGAAATCCTCTAAGTCCATGGTATAAGATTTGTTATAAAGATCAAACATGACTAAAGGAGAATTACGCGAAGATGAATACTCAAACCTCCTCACAAAAGAGCTTGTGAGATCATGATACTGGGGGCATTTGTCTGCCTCAAAGTCCTCAAGACCGGCATTACGCACATATGCGTTAAATTCATCTTTAATTCCCGCTCGATCCATAAAATTTTCAGAAGGCCACTCACAAGGACGCACTGGAGCGTCTCTTGGTAGCTCTTCGTCAGCATCACGCGTTGCAAGCCTGGGTCCTTACTTCTTCGAAGAACCACCTTGGAACATTTTCCTAAGCATATTTCTTTCTATGAAAAAATTCTGAAATTTTTTAGTAACTTTAAAATAAAAGTAAACCAAACTCAATAATATTGATAGCAACTACTCCTACAAGTGCCTAGGGCCTATATCATGCATCAAAACTACTTTTGACCATATAAATTTGACATGCAAGCTCAAGAATAGGGTCACCTAAGCAACACAAATTTGCAATAAATAAAGCACTAGAACAAAAACTAATTGGACCAATGGAGGAGTCACATACCAAGGAACAATCTCCCCCAAACAGTTTTGTGAGAGGTGCTTTGAGCAAGGAGATCGAAAATGGCAGCAAAGAGGGCTGGAAGTCGTGCTTGAGTTGGTTTTTCGTGTTTGTGGGAGGAAGAAGAAGAGGATGGGTGCAGGAATAAGTGGAGGAGGGCCACCGTGGGCCCACGAGGCAGGAGGCACACCCTAGGGGGTGGGCGCGCCCTCCACCCTCGTGGCAAGGTGGTTGGCCCCCCTGATGTGTTCTTTGTTCCATAAATCCTCAAATATTCTATAAAAAATCACATTTAATTTTCAAGGCATTTGGAGAACTTTTATTTTCAAGGTATTTTTATATTGCACGGATAATCAGATAACAGACAGAAAATTATTTATTTTTATTTTATTTCAACTAAATAACAGAAAGTATAGAGAGGGTACAGAAGGTTATGCTTCTAGTTTCATCCATCTCATGCTCGTCAAAAGGAATCCACTAACAAGGTTGATCAAGTCTTGTTAACAAACTCATTTCGATTAACATGAAACCGGAGAAATTTCGAATAACACTAGGTTACCTCAACGGGGATATGCACATCCCCAATAATAAGTATATCATATTTCTTCTTGACAGTAGGAAGAGGAAATTCAAAACCTCCAAATATAATCGATGGAATTTTTCCGATAGAATTGATACTATGAACTTGAGGTTGTTTCCTCGGAAAGTGTACCGTATGCTCATTACCATTAACATGAAAAGTGACATTGCCTTTGTTGCAATCAATAACAGCCCCTGCAGTTTTAAGAAAAGGTCTTCCAAGAATAATAGACATACTATCGTCCTCGGGAATATCAAGAATAACAAAGTCCGTTAAAATAGTAACGTTTGCAACCACAACAGGCACATCCTCACAAATACCGACAGGTATAGCAGTTGATTTTTCAGCCATTTGCAAAGATATTTCAGTAGGTGTCAACTTATTCAAATCAAGTCTACGATATAAAGAGAGAGGCATAACACTAACACCGGCTCCAAGATCACATAAAGCAGTTTTAACATAGTTTCTTTTAATGGAGCATGGTATAGTAGGTACTCCTGGATCTCCAAGTTTCTTTGGTATTCCACCCTTAAAAGTATAATTTGCAAGCATGGTGGAAATTTCAGCTTCTGGTATCTTTCTTTTATTTGTAATAATATCCTTCATGTACTTAGCATAAGGATTGGTTTTGAGCATATCAGTTAATCGCATACGCAAAAAGATAGGTCTAATCATTTCAGCAAAGCTCTCAAAATCCTCATCATCCTTTTTCTTGGATGTTTTGGGAGGAAAAGGCATGGGTTTCTGAACCCAAGGCTCTCTTTCTTTACCATGTTTCCTAGCAACAAAGTCTTTCTTATCATAACGTTGATTCTTTGATTGTGGGTTATCAAGATCAACAACAGTTTCAATTTCTACATCATTATCATTACTAGGTTGAGCATCATTATGAACATCATCATTAACATTTTTATAAGGTTCATGTTCATTGCCAGATTGTCTTTCAGCATCAGACATAGAGATATCATTTGGATTATCAGGTGGTTCAGCAATAGGTTCACTAGAAGTTTGCACAGTTCTATCATTTTTCTTTTTCTTCTTTTTAGAAGAACTAGGTGCATCAATTTTATTTCTCTGAGAATCTTGCTCAATTCTCTTAGGGTGGCCTTCAGGATTCAAAGGTTCCTGAGTCATTCTACCAGTTCTAGTAGCCACTTTAACAGCATAATCATTTTTCTTACTATTCATCTCATTGAGCAATTCCTTTTGAGCTTTAAGTACTTGTTCTACTTGAGTGCTAACCATAGAAGCATGTTTGCCAACAAGTTTAAGTTCACCTCTAATATTAGCCATATAATCACCCAAGTATTTAATCATATCAGCATCTTGTTTTAATTGTCTCCCAAAATAAGCATTGAAGTCTTCTTGTTTAAACATAAAATTATCAAACTCATCCAAGCATTGACTAGCAGTTTTAGTAGGAGGGATTTCAACTTTGTCATATCTATAGAGAGAATTTACCTTTACTACCTGTGTCGGGTTATCGGGGTCTGGAGGTTCTTCAATAAATAAAGGATCAAGATCATATGTTTCTTCAATAGGCGGTAAATTAAGATCATGTGTTTCTTCAATAGGAGGTAAATTCTTAACATCTTCAGCTTTAATACCTTTTCTTTCATGGATTTCTTTGCCTCTTTCATATCTTCGGGACTGAGAAATAGAATACCCCTCTTCTTTGGAGTTGGTTTAGGAATAGGCTCAGGAATTGGCCCCAGAGGTGCCAATTATTTTCATTTGTCAACATATTATTCAATAGAATTTCAGCTTCATCTGGTGTTCTTTCCCTGAAAAGAGAACCAGCACAACTATCCAGGTAATCTCTGGAAGCATCGGTTAGTCCATTATAAAAGATATCAAGTATTTCATTTTTCTTAAGAGGATGATCAGGCAAAGCATTAAGTAACTTGAGAAGCCTCCCCCAAGCTTATGGGAGACTCTCTTCTTTAATTTGCACGAAGTTGTATATTTCCTTTAAAGCAGCTTGTTTCTTATGAGCAGGGAAATATTTAGCAGAGAAGTAATAGATCATATCTTGGGGACTACGCACACAACCAGGATCAAGAGAATTAAACCATATCTTAGCCTCACCCTTTAATGAGAACAGAAATATTTTAAGGATATAAAAGTAGCGAGATCTCTCATCATTAGTGAACAGGGTGGCTACATCATTTAATTTAGTAAGATGTGCCACAACAGTTTCAGATTCATAGACATGAAAAGGATCAGATTCAACCAAAGTAATTATATCAGGATCAATAGAGAACTCATAATCCTTATTAGTAACACAGATAGGTGAAGTAGCAAAAGCAGGATCAGGTCTCATCCTGGCATTTAGAGATTGCTTATTCCATTTAGCTAATAACCTTTTGAGTTCATATCTATCTTTGCAAGCTAAAATAGCTAAAGAAGCTTCTTGATCAAATAAATAACCCTTAGGAATAACAAGTGATTCTTCATCATCAGTTTCATCCTCATAATCAGATTCAATATTTTCAATCTCTCTAGCCCTAGCAAGTCGTTCCTCAAGAAACTCACCAAGTGGCACAATAGTATCAGGCATAGAGGCAGTTTCATCATAAGTATCATGTATAGCAGAAGTAGCATCATCAATAACATGCGACATATCAGAGCGAATAGCAAAAGTAGCTTTAGGTGTCGCAAGCTTACTCATAACAGAAGGTGAATCAAGTGCAGAGCTAGATGGCAGTTCCTTAACTCCCCTCGTAGTTGAGGGATAAATTGTTGTCTTAGCGTCTTTCAAATTCTTCATAGTGTCCAGCAGATATAAATCCCAAGTGACTCAAAGAATAGAGCTATGCTCCCCGGCAACGGCGCCAGAAATTAGTCTTGATAACCCACAAGTATAGGGGATCGCAACAGCTTTCGAGGGTATAGTATTCAACCCAAATTTATTGATTCGACACAAGGGGAGACAAAGAATATTCTCAAGTATTAGCAGCTGAGTTGTCAATTCAACCACACCTGGAAACTTAGTATCTGCAGCAAAGTGTTTAGTAGCAAAGTAATATGATAGTGATGGTAATGGTAACAAAAGAGTAACGAAAGCAAAGTAATGTTTTTGGTATTTTGTAGTGATTGTAACAATAGCAACGGGAAAGTAAATAAGCGTAAACCAGTATATGGAAAGCTCGTAGGCATCAAATCAATGTTGGACAATTATGCCAGATGCGGTTCATCATGTCACAGTCATAACATAGGGTGACACAGAACTAGCTCCAATTCGTCAATGTAATGTAGGCACGTATTCCGAATATAGTCATACGTGCTTATGGAAAAGAAACTTGCATGACATCTTTTGTCCTACCCTCCCGTGGCAGTGGGGTCCTAATGGAAACTAAGGGATATTAAGGCCTCCTTTTAATAGAGAACCGGAACAAAGCATTAGCACATAGTGAATACATGAACTCCTCAAACTACGGTCATCACTGGTAAGTATCCCGATTATTGTCACTTCTGGGTTAGCAGATCATAACACATAATAGGTGACTATAGACTTGCAAGATAGGATCTAGAACTCTCATATATTGATGAAAACATAATAGGTTCAGATCTGAAATCATGGCACTCGGGCCCTAGTGACAAGCATTAAGCATAGCAAAGTCATAGCAACATCAATCTCAGAACATAGTGGATACTAGGGATCAAACCCTAACAAAACTAACTCGATTACATGATAAATCTCATCCAACCCATCATCGTCCAGCAAGCCTATGATGGAATTATTCACACACAGCGGTGAGCATCATGAAATTGGTGATGGAGGATGGTTGATGATGACGACGACGATGAATCCCCCTCTCTGGAGCCCCGAACGGACTCCAGATCAGCCCTCCCGAGAGGTTTTAGGGCTTGGCGGCGGCTCTGTATCGTAAAACGCGATGATTTCTTCTCCCCTATTTTTTTTCTCCCCGAAAGCAGTTATATAGAGTTGGAGTTGGAGTCGGGGGGTCTCCAGGGGGCCCACGAGGTAGGGGGTGCGCCCTAGGGGGGCGTGCCCCCACCCTCGTGGCAACGGTGTGGGCCCCCTGGTCTTCATCTTTGGTGAGGATTTTTTATTATTTATTGTAAGATATTCCGTGGAGTTTCAGGTCATTCCGAGAACTTTTGTTTTCTGCACATAAAACAACATCATGGCAATTTTGCTGAAAACAGCGTCAGTCCGGGTTAGTTCCATTCAAATCATACAAGTTAGAGTCCAAAACAAGGGCAAAAGTGTTTGGAAAAGTAGATACGACGGAGACGTATCAGGGAGAATTTCATGGCCCTCGGATGAGGGGTCCGAAACCAACCCTAACTCTTGTTTCCCCACACATACGGACTCTAAAAACAGCCTATACTTAAGTATTCTGAAAATACATGGGCCTGGCCCAATAATAAGGTGACGTGGCACCTAGAATAGCCTTTGGATGAAATTTATGAAGTGGCATCCTGTATATTTCGTCCAAGGCTTCATGCACTCCTTATGGTGGCTTCAAGGTCCTGAAATCATCACGTGTAACTCCGTTCTTGATCCCCTTGCGCACGCCATCATCTCCATGCTTGAACTTGCTCCAAGGTTCATCTTTCTTGTCCAAGCTAGGCCCTTCATTTGTAAGCAAAACAAATCTATCCAATTTAGGCAGCATCATATTCTCATGAACATTAGAATCATTAACAAGCAACGAAAGTACCTGATAATTTAATTGGCGTGCGCGAGCTCTATTAATTGGTTTAGTATGTATACCAGTAGGGGCTATGGGTGTAACAATGGTATTGATGTCCTCATCAGTGATGGTGGAGGATATGTGGTGGCGTATATGGACTCGGATTGGTGGTGAATATGTGGTGGTGGTATATGGCAGCGACGATGAAGTTGGTGTGGTGGTGGTATATGGCAGTAGCGATGATGATGATGTGGTGGTGATATATGGCAGCGGCGACATGACAACATGTGAACAGAACTCGGAACTCTAAAGGACTAGACGCTAAGACCAGCAACTTGACACGATGATGCAACCGCAAATTCAACAAAGCAAATACAGAAAAGATTATGAAAAGGCTCAGATTGGTTCGGATAGGATGAACTAACCCTAATTTTTTATTTGGCTTTTTCGTGGACTATAGGTATGAAGAACAAACTCGAACTAAACTACGAAAAACTGTAAAATCTCACCGAGCAACCTGGAAATCTGATACCACTTGATAGAGGCGAAGGTGTCATGATGTTTCGATGAGATAGATATCATTTTCTGTGGGAGTCGACTTTGACGATCCGACTACGAACATGCGAAGATGTGGCGCCTTAGAAATCGCTAAACCAACTTCCGAGGGTAATTGACCATGTCGGAGCACGATCAACCTGACCACGAGGGTCTATTTCCTACGAGCAAACAAAGAACAAGCAAGAAACTGAGATTGCAATCTGGATATTGTGAATAAAAGAGGAAAGCTTTATTAATGAAGGTGGGGTTCTGTGACGTCTTTGTCTGGTCATTGGACACAAACGAAGTATGCAAAGTTGCAGCTATGGAGAACTTTTAATCTAAACAAAACCCAAAGTCTAAACGACGCCCTAAGGGCTGTATATATGGAGGAAGTGGGGAGGATTTCGTGGCCCTTGCAGGAGGGGTCCGAAACCAACCCTAACTCTTGTTTCCCCACACATACGGAATCTAAAAACAGCCTATACTTAAGTATTTTGAAAATACATGGGCCTGGCCCAATAATAAGGTGACACAGCACCTAGAATAGCCTCTGGACGAAATTTATGAAGTGGCATCTTGTATATTTCGTCCAAGGCTTCATGCACTCCTTATGGTGGCTTCAAAGTCCTGAAATCATCATGTGTAACTCCATTCTTGATCCCCTTGCGCATGCCATCATCTCCATGCTTGGTCTTGCTCAAGTGTTCGTCCCTCTTATCCATGCCAGGCCCTTCATTTGCAAGCAAAACAAATGTATCCAATTTAGGCAGCATCATATTCTCATGAACATTAGAATCATTACCAAGAAACAAAAGTACCTGATAATTTAATTGGCGTGTGCGAGCTCTAGTAATTGGTCCAGTATGTATAGTAGAAGGGGTTGTGGGTCTAACAATGGTATTGATGTCCTCATCAATGGTAGTACCATGACATGACACCATGCCAAGTTTCATGATTTTCAGGCGTGTTTTGGATTTACAAGAATTTTAAAACCAAGTTTCTCAATGTTCTCGGTCGAGCCACGATGCCCAGATGTTTGAATTTCATTCCCATTTCTTGCATGGGACCTAGAAATTCACCCAAGCACACACATGTGATTTTGCAACCAACTTTGGTGCACGAGAGCATGTGCTTGTAGTTCAAATTTGAATTATGCACATTAAATGACAAGAAACTCAATTAATGTATAAAAAAGGCCAAACGAACCCGGAATAATTCCAACATTTAACAGGGCACTCATGTAGTTCTATGTAGCATGTGTAAAGATACTCAAGGGGGCAGCATATATTGTTTCACACTCAAAGGTGACACGTTCCCTCTCAGAACCACGAGCCATCTTGAGAGAAGCTCCGGTTTGCAAGAAGCTTATACCAAAACTTGTTCCAAATCGGCCCAATTTACCACAGCATGTTAGTGCCATGACATGACACCATGCCAAGTTTCATGATTTCTAGGCGAGTTTTGGATTTTCATGAATTTAAAAACCAAGTTTCTCGATGTTCTCAGCCGAGTCACGATGCCCAGATGTTTGAATTTCATTACCATTTCTTGCATGAGACCTAGAAATTCACCCAAGGACACACATGTGATTTTTCAACCAACTTTGGTGCACCGGAGCATGTGCTTGCAGTTCAAATTTGGATTACACACATTAAATGTCCAGAAAATAAATAAATATATAAAAAAGGCCAAACGAACCCGGAATAATTCCAAAATTTAACAGGGCACTAATATAGTTCTATGTTGCCTTTATAAAGAAAATCTGGGGGGAGGCAGCGTATGTTGTTTCACACACAAAGGTGACACGTTCCCTCTCGGAACCACGAGGCTTGTTGAGAGAATCTCCAGATTTGCAAGAAGCTTATACCAAAACTTGTCCCAATTCAGCCAAAAATTATATACATATGAAAACAGGGTTTAGATTATCCCGAACATCTCGCCACCTAGACCAATGTACTCTGATTTGAATTCAACATAAAATGGATACAAATATTTGAATTGGAGATCATATGTTACATGTAGTTCGTAGTGAAATACGATTGCTGCTATATGCATGTTTTTTGTTATCAAGATAATAATAAAATGATTGTATAACTTGACAACAATCGTATTCAAATAAGGAAAATTGATTCAAATTTAGTCCATATGGTAGACAACAATATATATGTTCAGCGGGTGGAGTAAAATATTCATATATGATGGAAGATCAAAATGTAGGACTACATCCATTATAAACCGCAAGGTCACCTAACGATATATTCGAATTCAACATAACGTGGATTCAAAAATTGAAATTCGAGATCCTAGCATTTGTAATCATATAAAAAGGGACATGACTCTTTCTTTTGGTGGGAATTGATTTCTTTTTTGTTGTTATTGAGGGAAGTGCGAATTGATTTGGTACTATACATGGTAATCTTGTTCTCCTATTTTTTTACATTTTTCTTGTAGTTTTTTCAGTGACATTATTAGAAATATAGTAAAAGGGGACATGACTCTCTTGTGTCTTGTGTGAATAGTTTTTTTGTACACGTTAAGTTTGTTTTGCCGAACAAGGAATCCGCGCCTTGTTATCTCAAAATTTTCAAGCTCGAGTATCTTTTGTCTCATCTGCATTGACACTCCCGCCTCTTCAACCCGCGCCGCTCCTTGTTATCCCGAAATTTTGACGTGCGCGAAAACTCCCTCCTCATTCGAAATCGGTCCCGCAGCCCAGACACGTGAAATCCCCCTTCTACCCCTCAGCCAGAAATGTCGGCTCGACGTCGCGGTGTCAAAACCGGTGGGGGCACTCTGGTAACTTACCCTACATTTCGGACAAGCGCATCCCTAAGCCATGGCTCCCCCTACCTTCCCCTTCGTCCCCCCCATTCATACACCGAGGCCGCCAAAACTCATGAAACCCCACACTCCTTGGTCGGCCTCTCGACCCCTGCCCAGCCAGAGACTCTTTCCTGACGATGTCGTCCACCGCAACAGCTCGTCGTCCCTCATCCACCGCACCGGATGAGGATCCATCGTCGACCTTGTCGTCATGTCGAATCAGTCGCCCCATCCTCCACCTCCAAGGAGCTGCCCTGATGTTTGCCTCGTCTATCGCGCCACCTCCATCCCCACAGCAACGTCTTGACCTGCCCCACCGGAACCGCAACACCCTCACCAATTCCTCCAATGAAGCCAAGGCCAACTCGGCGCCACCAAGGAGGTTCTACAGTCACTGCTACATTTTATCTTTTATTCGATCTCATGGGGCTGTCGGTGTGAGCAGCCATGGCAGGTCTCCATCGACGGCGCCGTCACCGGCCACTTCATCCACAACGTCTCTCCCCCATGTCCTTGCTTCCTCCATGGCGACTTCCGCACCAGCACTAGCTGCAGTTGCAGCTGCTCCGGCTCTCGCTCGCACTACTGCTGCTCCGGCTCTCGCTCGTGTTGCGGCTCTGTTCTTGTTGTCAGTCGTGCTGATGCACTGCTCTTGCTTTTGTTCGTGCTGCTGCTCTGCTCTGCTATTGTTGTCGGTCACGCTGCTGCTCTGCTCTGCTATTGCTGTTGGTCACGCTGCTGCTCCGCTCTTACTCTCGTTCATGCTGCTGCTCTACTCTGCATTCATGTTGATCCCTCAGGGATCCTTTGCTATGGAACTACTATGGTGCTACTATTCATGCATTTGGTTAGGAGTGGAGCAAAGCAAAACTGGAGGATTTTTTTCCTTTGGTGTCTCTTTTGAAGACAAATGGTAGCAATTTTAATATCCAGTTGGACGTCCTTTTCAAATTAATATGCATGAAGAACAGGACTAATTGCTTTACTGGCATAATAAGATTTTTATTTTTTTCATTTTCATGTGGTTTGACATTAATTTGACCATGTTTCTCCATTCCTATGTTCTTCCAATTCATGTGAACCAAACACCGAGGTTCACAGAAATCCTATGTTTCCAAATGCTCTATTTTGCACGTGCATTCCTATCTTGTTCCTGTGTTTTTCATGTCCCTACGTTTATAGAATCCTCCAATTCTAAGGAGCCCTGACAGATTTACTTCATTTTTAGATAGGCATCAAAGAAAACTATGTGTGTTATGTCCTGCTCCTGCCGTGCCATCATCCACCCCACCTGAGGTGCACCATCGACAGAGGCGTTCACTACAACAGAGATTCCCCCTAAAAACTTTCTTTCGCCGCCTCAAATCATCTTCCCCGTTGCCGGCAGGCACGCCAACTACATTACCATCATCGACTGAGCAGATGAAGCTGAGGACTAGATAGTTCTGGAGGAGAGGTCGCAGTCTTTCGTGTTTGCTTACGTTACACGTCAGTTATTATTAACTGCTTCTTTATTGTTCAAACTTGAGTTTTAAAATTCCAGTGGGTCTCATATCGAGGCAGCAATGAATAGTATATGTCTACTATCTGGTTCATCTTGGGTCTTCTATGTGGTTCATGTTGGGTGGGCAACAAACAATAGATGATCCATTGTCTATCTTTTTAAACTGAAGCTATAATCTACCTGCAATCATTAGTTTTGGATCTATCCACTCATTTGCTACCATCAGTCTTGATTTCTGCATTCACCCCTTAGGCCTTACAAAATCTAACTAATTTTTTTATTATGCATGTCAGTTATTGTACACAACCATACTGAACATGTAGAGAAAAAGAGAAGACCGTTGCATGGGAATATAATGTCATGCAGACGCCGCTAAATGGTGGGCGAAGTGGGCCCCCCTCCTGCCATTCCAGATTGTATTCTAGAGGAAGATAACTATTTAGATGGGGAGTCGGAGGGAGCCGACCACTCCTATTTACCACCTGAGGTGTTTGCTCTAACCTATCATGTTGATGTTGGTCAGATCATGCATATGGCGCCTCGCATTGCTTACATTATACATCTTATATGTCATTAGCTTAGTTTAGATTTGCTTTGTGTGAATGCCACCTGTTTGGTTTCTATATCATACTCCCACCATTCCTAAATATTTGTCTTTTTAGACATTTCAACAAGTGACTACATACAGAGCAAAATGAGTGAATCTACACTCTAAAATATGTCTATATACATCTCTATGTGGTAGTCCATTTGAAATATCTAAAAAGACAAATACTTAGGAATGAAGGGAGTATATGGGAATTATGCAATGCCATCTTCTTTAGCTAG
The DNA here is from genome assembly GCF_003073215.2 of Triticum urartu. Classification (NCBI taxonomy): domain Eukaryota; kingdom Viridiplantae; phylum Streptophyta; class Magnoliopsida; order Poales; family Poaceae; genus Triticum; species Triticum urartu. The sequence continues at coordinate 222,594,396 of NC_053022.1, forward strand.
GCATCATATACGTGAATCATGCAATGCCATCCTGTTTAGCCAGTCATCGTATATGTGAATTGTACCGTGCCATTTTTTCATAATGTATTCCATTTGTCAACAATGTTTATACATTCATCTACACTTCCTGTGCATCAGCCATTTGAGTCGGTCATGGAAAAATCTGGAGTGAAAACAAGGTCTTCTGAGCAGTCGGTGCTACCTGTCAATGCAGATTTCTTGCTGGTTACAGATAGCTCCTCAGAGGAGGATTCAGAGACAGATGACCAGTCGTATCCCCCCCCGAGCTGCATGCTCTAACTTGGCAAGGTTATATTGCTCATATCATCCATATGGTATCTTGCATTGCCATGCCATCTGCTTAGATTAGACATGCTTTGTGTGAATGTCTCATGTTTTCTTTCTATATCAGATATGTGAATTATGCAATACCATGTTTTTCAGCCAGTTATCATATATGTGAATTATGCACCGCCATGTAGCTAGGCATCATATATGTGAATTATCTCATGCCATCTTTTTTCTCATTATGTATTCCATTTGTCGACAATCTGTGTATATTGAACTACTCTTCATGTGTATCAGCCATTTGAGTTGGTTATGGAAAAATCATGAGTGAAAACAAGGTCTTCAGAGCAGGCAATGGTACATGTTGAAGCATATATCTCGATGGTTACAGGGAGCTCCTCAAAGGAGGATTCAGAGACAGCTGACCCGTCCTATATCCCACCTGAGGTGTATGCTCTAAGTTGCAATGTTTATATTTCTCATATCATGCATATGGTGTCTTGCATTGCTTAGTTTAGACATCACTAGCACAAATGCCTGTGCGTTGCAACGGGTGGAAAAGAGAAACCATACTTGCCTAACCCAATGGCTCAATACTCCCCCCCCCTCGTTCGACAACCCAGCGCCAGACATTATGACATGAACAAACTCTTTGAAGTCCTCCATGCTGCCATGAAAGTATGATGTAGGGTAGAACCCTAATCGCATGTTCTTTCACGAAAGGAGCGGATCCCGCGAAGAACACGAGGAACACGAGAGGAAAACGGGGGAAAACACAAGGGGAAACACGGGAGGAAACACTAAACCAACAAGAAATAGTCACACATATACTAGGAACTTGAGTACATGGAACGATACACGGTACACGATCAACTAGGGACGATACACGGTAACCGGTATTCTTCGTGAGGAGGTATTGAGGGGGGGGGGGGGGGGGGGGGTCTTCCCTTAGAAAGGGGGCTTGAATCGAACAGGGATCTTCTCCGAAGAGGCCGCGGTCTCTCGCAAGGAGGAGATCCGATATGGATGAGCGTAGATCAATCTCACAAATGAGCTATCACAACGCTAACCCTAGAAAGTTGGGCGAGGGGGGGTATATATAGACTAGGGGGGAGAAGGGATACACGGGCCTCGGCCCTTCACTGTGCGCAGACAGGGGAGGTCGGATGCCCGGGCCGGTCGGGCCGGATGTCCGGGCTTTCAGACGATGCGGGATGTCCGGGCTGGGGAGGCCGGATGTCCGGGCTGGAGTGGTGGCATTTGTTGCTCTCGGGTTCGAAGGGGACGCATTTCCGGGCTGGTGGCCAGATGTCCAGGGGCTCGGGGGAGGCCGGATGTCCAGGCTGTCAGGGCCGGATGTCCGGGGCCTGTAGCTTCTGGCGGCTGTGCTGCTGTAGTGGATGATGCTCCAGGGGCCGGATGTCTGGGGTCATGGCCGGATGTCCGGGGCCTCGGAGATTTTCTTGGCTCCTTCCGTTGGTTCTCCTCATCTGTGGACTTGGGGACTTGTACATCTTCATGCACATCTTCGGGAGGGTCCTCTTGGTGCCTAATCATGCACAACACCTCGGACTTGGGTAGTAGCCATGTCTCATGCATAGAAAGTGGAAGTTCGGAGAGGAGTGAGTTCACCTTATCTTCGATAGCCTTGGCTCGGGCTCGTGTCATTGGTACAAGTGGTGTCATTGGAGGTGTAGGTGTGTCCATGGGGATGATCTTAGGATGCTCCGCATCATCTCCCCTCCCTTGGGGAAGATCCGTCCTCAGATCGAAATCCTTATCACCATGCTAGGGCGAGAGATCTTTGATTTGAAGATGTCGCTCACGGAGTACTTGTCACGAGGGATGTTGATCTTGTATGCGTTGTTGTTGTAGCATGCAAGCACCTTGAATGGTCCATCCGCGCGTGGTCGAAGTTTGGACTTGCGTTCTTGGGGAAAATGGTCCTTGCGAAGGTGTAGCCACACGAGGTCTCCAATGTTGAATATCATAGGGTGCTTGTTGATGTTGAGCTTGGTCGCAAGTCATTGTACTTGGCGCTCGATTGTATTTCTTGTATCTTCATGCACCTTCTTGAGATGGGTCACTCGTGCGCTTGCGTCCAAATTGATGCGCTCTTGGAGTGGTAGAGGGAGAATATCCAATGGTGAAAAAGGGTTGAATCTGTAGACGACCTCGAAGGGGGACTTGCCGGTTGTTGAGTGTCTTGATCAGTTGTAGACGAACTCGGCGATAGGTAGGCACTCCTCCCACTCCTTGATGTTCTTCTTGATGAGTACTCGAAGTAGAGCGGAGAGTGTGCGGTTTGTCACCTCCGTTTGGCTGTCGGTTTGAGGATGGTAAGTCGTGGAGAAGAGTAGCTTGATTCCGAGCTTGGCGCATAGGGTCTTCCAAAAGTAGCTAAGGAACTTGACGTCGTAGTCCAAGACGATAGTCTTTGGCACTCCATGTAGACGCAATATTTCCCTACAAAAGAGAGTAGCAACGTGTTAAGCATCATCTATCTTGTTGCACGGAATAAAATGTGCCTTTTTTGAGAAACGGTCCACAACGACAAATATTGAATCTTTCCCATTTCGAGTCCTAGGAAAACCAAGTACAAATTCCATGCTAATGTCTTCCCATGGTTGGTATGGAATTGGTAGAGGCATATAGAGGCCATGAGATTGAGCTTTGGACTTAGTTTTGCGACATGTAGAGCATCGGTTGGTTAAGCGATTGACGTCCCGAAACATTTTGGGCCAAAAGTAGTTCTTCGAGAGCGTGGCGAACATCTTGTCGCATTTGAAATGTCCCATTAAGCCTCCTCCATGAGATTCCTGCAAAAGCAACAAACGAAGAGAAGACTCGGGGATGCAAAGTTTGTTAGCTCTCATAAGATATCCATCTTTGATGTAATAGCGTTCCCAAGATGTATGCGACAAACACCTGGCATAAGGAGTAGCAAAAGTTGCATCATGCTCATACAAGTCTTTGATATGCTCGAAGCCAATGACATCAAAATCCAGTTGTGTAAGAAGCATGCATATGCGGGAAAGAGCATCCGCTACAATGTTTTACTTACCTTTGATGTATTTGATGACATAAGGAAAAGACTCAATAAATTCACTCCATTTAGCATGACGCTTGTTCAACTTGGTTTGTCCCTTAAGATACTTGAGAGTCTCATGATCGGTACGAATGATAAACTCATGGGGACGAAGGTAATGTTCCCATTCATGCAAGACTCACACTAAAGCATATAGCTCTTTGTCATAGATGGGATAATTGAGTTGCGCTCCGAAAGTTTCTCACTAAAGTAAGCTTTGGGCGCTTCTCTTGTGTTAACACACCTACTATGCCATTACCACTAGCATCGCAATGAATCTCAAAAGGCTTGTCGAAGTTGGGTAAAGCAAGCACGGGAGCATGAGTAAGCAAATTCTTAAGCTCATTGAATGCAGTATCTTGGGATGGCCCCAAACAAAAGGCGCATTCTTCTTGCTCAAAGAATGTAAAGTAGATGCAACGGTGCTAAAATCCTTCACAAATCGACGATAGAAACCCGCAAGGCCAAGAAAACTACGCACTTGATGCAAGTTGGTTGGTCGTGGCCAAGTCTTAATAGCATTGATCTTGGACTCATCAACTTGAACACCCTTGGAGGAAATAACAAAATGACCAGGACGTTTTGGCACAAGAATGACCAGGACGGCACATGCGAAAGCTACCATCACGTTTTGGCACAAGAATGACCAGGACGACACAAGGACTCAAACTTTCACGCACATGTCCATGGTCTATGAGATGTTTTACTTGCCTTTGTATTTCTTTGGTTTCTTCGGGGTTGACGCTGTATGGAGCTTTGTCCGGAAGAGGTGCTCCAGGGATGAGGTCGATTCGGTGCTCAATGCCTCATAGAGGAGGTAGACCCGGAGGTAGCTCATCGGGGAAAACATCTTGAAATTCCTGTAAAAGGGAAGACAAGACTAAAGGTAGAGTGTGAGAGGTGTTAGCTTTTGGTGCGTTGTCCTTGCACAAGAGAACATTGTGTATCACACTAGATGGGTTCTCACACACTTCTCTTATCTCACGTTTGGTGGCAAATAGAACTAGGTTCTTCTTTTCGCTCATCGTGCAGGGCACTCGATTTGGGCTTGTGGTGCTCACTCGCTTTTTGGTGGCTCGCTCTCTCACTATGATCTCCACGATGGGTCGCTTGTTTGTCGATGATCACTTGACTTGGCGACATTGGACGGAGAACGTACTCCTTGCCCATCATCTTGAAGATGAAGTGGTTCGTTCGGCCGTTGTGGATGACTCCTCTATCAAATTGCCATGGGCGTACAAGGAGAAGGTGGCAAACGGTCATTGGAACAATTTCGCACTCCAAGGTGTCTTCGTAGGCGCCAATTTTGAATGAGACTTGTACTCGATGCTCGACTTGGATGGTGCCGGAGTCGCTAAGCCATTGCACTTTGTATGGATGTGGATGCTTCGTCTTGGGCAATTGGAGCTTGGAGCAAAGTTCTTCACTTGCAAGATTATGACAACTCCCTCCATCAATGATGACCTTGATGGATCGTCCATTGAAGCCGGCCTTTGTGTGGAATATGTGGCATCTTTGGTCTTCCTCTTGGTGATGTTGGAGAGTCAAGACTTTGGAGACAACAAGTGCGGGACTTGAGTCTTCATCGCAAAAGATTTGTTCTTCTTCATTGTTCACTTGGCGGTGCATGGCGACTTGCTCAAGGGCTTCCATTTCGCCTTCACTTAGTGAGTCATAAGTGCCATCGTCGTTGAAGACCATGGTTCGCTTGTTGGTGCACTCATAGGACTTGTGGCCTCGGCCTCCGCAAGTTAAACACTTGAAGGAACTCGTCTTGACGGTCTCATCGGTTGGGGTTGATGATGATGAAGCTCTCGGCTTGAAGTTGCTCGTAGTAGGATGGATTGTAGTTGACGAAGCTTTCTTGGAACTCGACTTGTCGATGTTGGTAGTAGAAGGCTTTGTAGTAGGTGTTGGAGTCGTTGAAGCTTGGTTGTTGGAGAAGCCGTAGGACTTGGATGATAACTTGGCATACTTGAAGTCATCTCGCACTTGGCGTTCCGCTTTGGTAGCTTGGTGCACTAGCTCGATGAGGTTCGAGTATGTTGGAAGTCGGCTATCTTCTTGATAGGATGGTTGAGTCCATTCAAGAAATGTGCCATTGTTTGCTCATCATCTTCTGTGACATTGGCTCGTATCATTGCAATCTCCATCTCCTTGTAGTACTCTTCAACCCTCTTGGTTCCTTGCTTGAGTTGTTGGAGTTTCTTGAAGATGTCGCGGTTGTAGTAAGTAGGTACGAAGCGTGCTCTCATGACATCCTTCATTTGCACCCAAGTAGTGATGAGTGGTTCACCTCTTGCCTCTCGGCGCTCGATAACTTGTTCCCACCAAATGAGCACATAGTCTTGGAACTCAAGGGATGCCATGGAGATCTTCTTCTCTTCTTCATAATTGTGCAAACGGAGGATCTTTTCAACTTTCAATGCCCATGAAAGGTACTCTTCGGGATCGTTGCTTCCGTTGAACTTGGGCATGGTGAACTTGAGTTGGCCATAGCGTTGTTCTTCATTGTGTTGGGGTCGGGGATGATGATGCCCATGTTGTTGATGATTGTTCAACTCGTGGTGCTCTTGGCACGGAGGGTTGTCAACCTCATGTTGCTCTTGTCGTGGAGGATCTCCATTGTCTTCATGATGTTAAGGAACTTGTTGTTCTTGACGTGCTTGTGGAGGAGCTTGAAGAACTTGACGATGCATGCAAGATTGAAATCTCCGTTCTTGAATTTCTTCGTGAAATGCTTCTTCTTGTTATCGCTCTTGTCGGCCTCGGTCGGCTACGGCTCGACTTGAATCTTGCACGGCTTGTTGCACCGCAAGTGCATGAGCTTCACGGAGTTGTTCTTCTTGGCGTTGTGCCTCGGCATCTTGACCATTTTGGTGTAGACGCGTTCGCTCTTCCTATTCATGTTGGCATTGTCGTTGCCGTTCCCGTGCTAGCGCAAAGGCCTCTTGAGTTCGACGTCGTCGGCGCTCTTGAGAGTTGGTGTCACGTAGGGGATTGAGGCTTGCTTGACGATCGTGGTGCACGGCTCGGCGAAGAGTGTTCGATGTCGGTGTACTTGAGCCAGAGATTGTGAAGTCGGAGTGTCGTCTTGAACGTCTCCTTCTTGAAGTGGAAGAAGAGCGGTTGAGCAAAAAAGCGCGAATTTCATCCATCCTTGCGTCATTCTCTTGCTTGTGATCGTCGAGCTTGTGGTCGAAGTAGTCCCTTGTACGTTGCTCGGAAAGTCGCAAGTCGGCGGCAAGGTTGTCGATGCGTTCACTCATAGCTTGTTGCTCTTGATGCAAAGCATGTAGTGCACCAAAGAGGTGACCCTTGGTGATGAAGGAGTTCATGACATCGTCTTGCTCCATGAAGAGTGGGTTGGTAGAAGTACTTGGCCTATCCATCATTCCAAGACAAATGTGAGTGGTAGAAAGAGAAGAACGAATACCAAATGTACCTTGACCTAAGTTGAAAGTGGATCGATGATCACTCCAACGTAGGACAAGGAAATAGCACAATTGGTACTAGCTCTTGTCGGTTTCTCACACCTACACAAGTAAAAGCTTATGGTGGAGCTTGGTTAGGATGGTGGCACAAAATTTCATGCAATTGTAAGTGAGAAGATGATACACGGGCCTCGGCCCTTCACTGTGCGCAAGATGAAACCAAGGGTGCGCAAGATTCGCAAGATGCAATGTAACAAGTAGACCAAGCATATAAGGTACACGGAAACACACACGCAAAATATAAGTGGGTCGTGCAACCAAGGGTGAGCCAAAATGTGGAATCCACAAACATTATTTTGTTGTAGAACACTAGAGAGACGCTAGCACGATTGCACAACAGGCGGATGCAAGAACTTGTGCACAACCTACTTAGCAAAAATGCAATGACTTCTATCCCAAGTAGGCTCTATGCAAGGTGTTGCTATGATATGATCCAAGATGATCGAGTATGACAATCTTAATGTTGTATGATGCTATGGTTCTTGCTTAAAAGCTCTTTGCTTATCTTTCCTCTTTGCTTAAAAGCTTGTTTGTCTCTTTGATGTTGGAGCTCTTTTCTCATGCAATGCTTGACGAACCGATATAGTGAGTATGCAATGACAACTTTGTTTCACAAGAGATGATACCAATATATGCAACAATGATGTATGTAAGCTATGGGAAGTATGATCACTAATGTGCACAAGTCTCATTGCTGGTAATACTCAATGGCTAGTCTCGATGGGTAAGCAACGCAAAGGAGTAAGGCTATGATGGATATCAATGTAATGGCAAGAGTGATATGTCCAATACCAAGATGAGGCTACCGGTCTTGCTTCCCGTATGGTGTCAAAATGGTGGCACAAATACCAAGGTGTAGTCAAGGTGGTCGTTGTTGATGACAATGTAGGACGGCGGTGATGATTTAGGACGCGTATGAGGCGAAGATGAGCGGCGGTGATGTCGATGTCGAATCGTACCTAGATAGCCGAAACACAAAAGGATACTGTACCGCAACTCAAATTCTCAAACCTCGAAGTAGCAAATGTGTCGGAGAGCGAAATGGTCCAAAATGGTCTGGCTATGCGGAAGTGGTGGAGGTATGCGGAAGTATATGTGGTATATGGTGGGCACCAGAACAAAATTTGGTGAAAAATGGACGGAAAATGGGGCGGTGGATGGAGATGTTGCTGCTAGGGGTCGGATGTCCGGGTGGATGGCCGGATGTCCGGGCTTGTCGGGCCGGATGTCCGGGCTCTGGATCCAGGGACGATCGGGATGAACACCGTGTGGAGAGGTCAAATCCGGCGAAATTCGGAGGAATTTGTGGATGGGAAGGGTGGGGAAAAGCTAGATCCACTCAACACAAAGCAAATCCACGGATCCAAACCAACAAAATCTCAACACACCAACAAATCACAAAAAAACTGGGGCTATTTTTGGTGGCGAATTATTGAATTAGGACGAAAAACAACAAAACAAGGCTAGAAAAACAACGAGGAGGCTCCGAAATTGTGATCAACGTGGCTCATGATACCAAGATGATGTAGGGTAGAACCCTAATCGCCTGATCTTTCACAAAAGGAGCGGATCCCGCAAAGAACACGAGGAAAACGAGGGGAAAACGGGGGGAAACACAAGGGGAAACACGGGAGGAAACACTAAACCAACAAGAAATAGTCACACATATGCTAGGTCCAGGAGTACATGGAACGATACACGGTACACGATCAACTAGGGATGATACACGGTAACCGGTCTTCTCCGTGAGGAGGTCTTGAATCCACGGGGGGATCTTCCCTTAGAAAGAGGGCTTGAATCCAAAAGGGATCTTCTCCAAAGAGGCCACGGTCTCTCACAAGGAGGAGATCCGATATGGATGAGCGTAGATTTATCTCTCAAATGAGCTATCACAACGCTAACCCTAGAAAGTTGGGCGAGGGGGAGTATATATAGACTAGGGGGAGAAGGGATACACGGGCCTCAGCCCTTCCCTCTGTGCAGACAGGCGAGGCCGGACGTCCGGGCCGGTCGGGCCAGATGTCCTGGCTTTCAGACGACGCCGGATGTCCGGGCTTGGGAGGCCGGATGTCTGGGCTGGAGTGGTAGCATTTGTTGCTCTCGGGTTCGGAGGGGCCGGATTTTTGGGCTGGTTGCCGGATGTCCGGGGGCTCGGGAGAGGCCGGATGTCCGGGCTGTTGGGGCCGGATGTCCGGGGCCTGTAGCTTTTGGCGGTTGTGCTGCTGTAGTGGATGACGCTCCAGGGGACGGATGTCCAGTGTCATGGTCGGATGTCCGGGGCCTGGGAGATGTTCTTGGCTCCTTCCGTTGGTTCTCCTCATCCGTGGACTTGGGGACTTGTATATCTTCATGCGCATCTTCGGGAGGGTCCTCTTGGTGCCTAATCATGCACAGCACCTCGGACTTAGGTAGTAGCCATGTCTCATGCATAGAAAGTGAAAGTTCGGAGAGGAGCGAGTTCACCTTATCTTCGATAGCCTTGGCTTGGGCTCGTGTCATTGGTCCAAGTGGTGTCATTGGAGGTGTAGGTGCGTCCATGGGCATGATCTTGGGATGCTCCGCATCAAAATATGTATTGTGAAAAAAATGAGAACAAATTTCAGAATTGTACTAGAGGTGTGTGGAATTTAAATCACAGAAATATCTACCTTGTTGTGAGTATCTCTTCACGTCTTTGTTGGAATTGCTTAATGATGCCCAAAAAATATAACATTATACTGTCAATAGTAAATTCCATTTTAGTACAATGTCTTTGGTTCACTACGGTGGTAACATGAATGTCTATGAACCAATGTTGGCTAGGTTGATGGACTGTAGCATAGCACTATTTGTGTCCAGTGATATTAGGAGCATTGTACAAAGACTCTCTATCCCTGGCTAATATAACAGAGAAAAGCGTGGAGTTTATGTCGCACATAGCGAGGACTCCGAGTCTCACTCTTACTGCTTTGACAATGTTCCCAGAGATGAGAGTGCATCTTAGTTATGCAGAGATCGTGTGTAATGCTTAAACCTTTTAAGTAATAAAGCACCCATTTTCAAAAAACTTTGTGAAAGCAAAGTTGTTTCACTAAAATTCAAAACCCAAATATTTAGATTCTTGTTTTGTTTTTTGTGGTAAAACTTTGTCAAACATGTAAAAATTGTTAGGTTTTCTTGCTTCTCGCAATTTAGTATTTACTTGTGTGAGGTTTCTAGATGATATGAAAACTACGGCTCCTATGACATGAAGATATAGAAAAGGCTTGATTCAAGTACGAAGGAAACTTTTGTCAGACTTGAAGAACCCGTATGCAACACACAAAAATTGACGTGTGTATATACTATTAAACGGAGTCGTTGACCCTTATAATCATTATATGCAAGCGTACAATCTCGTTTCAAGGTGCACATTTGAGAAAACCTTTGTTTTAAAACAGCAATAAGTCATTGGGTATGCCCGGTGCCATACCATCATTTGATTCGTGTAGACATATACGGCCGGTGTTTTTTTAAAGAACAATCAATCACCTATTTTTAACCGGTACTCTCTTTTTCATTATAATTCTAAAAAAAATTGTGCAGGAACAACAATAAATAAACAAATTTTTATTATGATTTATACATATTATTTTTTGCATGTTTAAAACAATCCTAACATTCCCTGCAAAAAAATCCTAACATAATTTTCTCTTGAGTTATGGATGGGGTAAATCTACGCGTTCATGGGACTATAGCCAGTGGCGAAGGATGTAAAAAAATTAAGGGGGCGAACTCTAAAGCATGAAAGAAATTCTTACTATGGAAATTACTAAAATGCACACAAATATTTTTATACAGAATGTACTAAAATTCTTTGAAAACCTATTGTGAGGTCATTTTCTCAAAGTGATACTCCCTCCATAAAGAAAAGAAATATAAACAAAATATCTCTCTCTCCCTTCTGTTTTCAGACAAGCCACGGAGATGGGTTTTCTACTGGCCGCCTTGTGCGTCGCTCCTTCTTATTATGATCACCGTCGGCCTCACGCGCGCTAGTTCATCGATTTATCAGGACACTTTATTACGGGATTTCCTTCTTTATTGCTCTTCCCCGAATCCCTCCCTTTCCTTCTTTATTTTCTCTCCCTTCTTCCTTTTTAGGACAATGTCTCCTTAATACCTTCTCACTTTCCTATTTTTCTTTATCAATCCCCGAATCCCGTCCTTTCCTTCTTATTACGGGACCACTTCCCACTTTCCTACTTATTTGCTTTAAATCCTTGAAATCCATCCTTCCCTTCTTATTAATTTCCACATCTATATGTGTTTTTGCTAGCTCCGATTTTAGCTCTTTTTCCTTCCTTCTTATTACTTTCCTCATCAGCAGCCCACCCACCATTAGCCTCGATTTCTTTCCTATCCCGTTTAGGAGCCCACCATTAGCCTCGCTTTTCTTCCTATTTTTATGTATGATCTCTGAGATGGCTTCCTGATAACCAAGGAATTCGTAAACCTATATAAATTGGGTAGATTGATTGTAAGGGGGCGATGTCGTACTATTTAACAATGGAATCAACCTTCGATTCTACAAATAGCACAAGTTAGCTCAACTGGCTGTGCCACTCTGTCCTTATCGCTATGTGCTCGGTTCGACTCCTCTCACATGAATTCCCTTTTTTCCATCAATCGGGATAGATGGCAAAAATTTATTGGGCCGCAACGCATGATTGTGCTCGGTTGGCCTGGCTTGGAATCGGATGGGATGAACGATATTGACGACGATGGTCCAAACAGACGTCACATACGAATGATGGACGGACGAAACTAATAGCGGACGAATTAGTACCACCTCGTTTATATAACAATTTTGTCTATACAAATTATAAAAGCGTATTATGACATGAGAAGAAAGCGTATTGTGACGGTGAACTTACGGAGTCAATCCGTGCTTTATTATTAGGGAAAGATATGCACAATATTGAATTCCATCTGCTTAGTTTAGAGATCATATATGTGGATACCAACTGCTTAGTATATGAATCAATTATATCATGCCATCATGTATACTTAGACAACATTTGTGTGAATTATTTCTGATAGAGGCGAAGGTGTCCCGATGTTTCGATGAGATAGATATCGTTTTCTGTGGGAGTCGACTTTGACGATCCGACTACGAACGTGCGAAGACGTCGCGCCTTAGCAATCGCTAAACCAACTTCTGAGGGCTATTGACCACGCCGGAGCATGATCAACCTGACCACGAGGGTATGTTTCCTGCGAGCAAATGAAGAACAAGCAAGAAACTGAGATTGCAATCTAGATATTGCGAATATAAGATGAAAGCTTTATTGATCAAGGTGGGGTTCTATGACGCCTTTGTCTGGTTGTTGAACACAAACGAAGTACGTGAAGTTGTAGCTATGGCAAACTTTAATCTAAACAAAACCCTAGGTATAAACGATGCCCTAAGGGCTGTATATATGGTCCAAAACCAACCCTAACTCTTGTTTCCCCACACATACGGACTATAAAAACAGCCTATAATCAAGTATTTCGAAATTACATGGGCCTGGCCCAAAAATAAGGTGACGCAACACCTAGGATAGCCTCTGGACGAAATTTATGAAGTGGCATCTTGTATATTTCGTCCAAGGCTTCATGCACTCATTATGGTAGCTTCAAAGTCCTGGAATCATCACTGGTAACTCCGTTCTTGTTCCCCTTGCGCATGCCATCATCTCCATGCTTGAACTTGCTCCAAGGTTCATCTTTCTTGTCCAAGCTAGGCCCTTTATTTGTAAGCAAAACAAATGTATCCAATTTGGGCAGCATCATATTCTCATGAACATTAGAATCATTACCAAGAAACAAAAGTACCTGGTACTTAAATTGGCGTGCGCGAGCACTAGTAATTGGTCCAGTATGTATAGCAGCAGGGGATGTGGGTGTAACAATGGTATTGATGTCCTCATCACCCTCCACTTCTTGAAATGATGTCGTCCTCAATGGAAGCTCATATTCCTCACCCAAATAAGGCTTCAAATCTGCAATGTTAAAAGTGGGACTAACCCCAAAATCTGCAGGCAGCTCAAGTTTATATACATTATCATTTATTTTCTCTAACACCTTAAAAGGACCATCAGCACATGGCATTAGCTTTGATTTGCGCAAATGAGGAAATCTATCCTTACGCAAATGTAACCAAACGAGATCTCCAGGTGCAAACACAACATGTTTTCTACCCTTATTTCCAGCAAGTTTATATTTAGCATTCATATGCAATGTTTTCCTTAGTTAACTCATGCATTTTTAAAATCAATTCAACACGTTCTTTAGCATCAAAATTAACCTTCTCCAAAGATGGAAGAGGTGACAAATCAATAGGTGCACGTGGTAGGAAACCATGCACAATTTCAAAAGGGCACACCTTAGTAGTAGAATGCAATGAACGATTATAAGCAAATTCAATATGAGGCAAGCATTGTTCCCACATTTTATTATTATTCTTCAAAACAGCCCTAAGCATAGTAGACAATGTTCTATTGACTACTTCAGTTTGTCCATCAATTTTGGGGTGACAAGTAGTACTAAAAAGAAGTTTAGTCCCCAACTTAGCCCATAAACATCTCCAAAAGTGGCTAGGAAAATTAGTATCACGATCTGAAACAATAGTATTTGGCACACCATGCAAGCGAATAATTTCACGAAAGAACAAATCAGCAACATTAATAGCATCATCGCTTTTATGACATGGTATAAAGTGTGCCATTTTCGAGAACCTATCCACCACAACAAATATGCTATCCCTTCCCTTCTTTGTTCGAGGTAAACCTAAAACAAATTCCATAGATATATCCTCCCAAGGAACATTAGGTACAGGCAAAGGCATATATAAACCATGAGGATTGAGTCGTGACTTAGCTTTTTGACATGTAGTGCAGCGAGCAACAAAACGCTCAACATCCCGTCTCATCTTTGTCCAAAGGAAATGTGTAGCAAGTACGTCCTCCATCTTCTTCACGCCAAAGTGTCCCATTAGTCCTCCTCCATGCGCCTCCCGCAACAACAAAAGATGAACGGAGCTAGCTGGAATGCTTAGCTTGTTAGCACGGAACACAAATCCATCATTAACGACGAACTTGTTCCATGTTCTTCCTTCTTTACAACTCTGCATTACATCTTTAAAAACAGCATCATGCACATATTGATCTTTGATGGTCTCCAAACCAAATATTTTGAAGTCAAGTTGTGAAAGCATAGTATAGCGACGAGACAATGCATCAACAATAACATTTTCTTTACCCTTCTTGTGTTTAGTAACACAAGGGAAAGTCTCAATGAATTCAACCCATTTAGCATGTCTACGATTCAGTTTAGCTTGACTTTTAATATGTTGCAACGATTCATGATCAGAATGTATAACAAATTCTTTGGGCCATAAATAAAGTTGCCATGTCTCTAAAGTCCGAACAAGAGCATATAATTCTTTATCATAAGTAGAATAATTCAGACTAGGCCCACTCAATTTTTCAGAAAAGTATGCAACATGTTTGCTATCTTGTAATAACACGCCTCCCAATCCAATTCCACTAGCATCACATTCAACCTCAAAAGTCTTATTAAAATCAGGAAGTTGGAGTAAAGGAGCATGTGTCAACTTATCTTTCAATACCGTGAAGGCTTCTTCCTGTGCGATACCCCAAACAAAAGGCACATCCTTCGTTGTAAGCTCGTTGAGAGGCGCAGCAATGGTGCTAAAATCTCTCACAAAATGCCTATAAAAACCACCGAGGCCAAGGAAACTCCTCACTTGTGTGACCGTTTTGGGCTGCGGCCAACTCTCAATAGCTTCAATCTTGGCCTTATCAACTTCAATTCCCTATGGAGTAACAACATAGCCAAGAAAAGATACTCGGTTGGTGCAAAAGGTGCACTTCCCAAGTGATGTAGGGTGGAACCCTAGATGGCCGATCTTTCATGAAAGGAGCGGATCCCGCGAAGAACATGAGGGGAAACACGAGAGAATCACTCAAACCAACAATCACACATGTGCTAGCTCCTCGAAACACAAAGATATACAAGATCCGAATCCAACAAAGGACAATACATAGGGTAACCGGTTCTTCTCCGTGAGGAGGTCTTGATGGAGCCGCCCAAGAGGGGGTCTTGAATCCAAGGTAGATCTTCTCCGAAGAGGGGTCGCGGTCTCTCTCGAGGAGTAGATCCATATGGATGAGCGAAGCTCTATCTCTCAAATGAGCTATCACAACGCTAACGCTAACTAGAAGGAGGTGGAGGAGTATATATAGTCTGGAACCATGAAGGGGTAAGTGAGGAGGGGATACATGGGCATTTGGCCCGGTTAGGCACGCGCAGGTGTCGGACGTCCGGGCTGGCGGCCGGATGTCCGGGGCTTCGAGACGAGCCGGATGTCCGGGGTCGCGGCCGGATGTCCAGGCTGAAGTGGAGGTTCAGCTGCTCTCTGGATACTTCGGTGCCGGATTTCTGGGGGAGATGCCGGATGTCCGGGCTGTCGAGAGGCACCGGATGTCCGGGGGTGGCGCCAGGTGTTCGGCCGCTAAGGCTTGTTCGGCCGACTGTTGGTGCAGTAGTTGGGCGGCTGCACAGGCGCCGGATGTCCGGCCTCTAGCCCGGATGTCCGGCGGCTATAGCTTCAGCAGCTTCGTCTTCTTGTGTCGTCGCTTCCAGGCTTACCTCGCGGATGGTGTAGTTGTTCCTTGGCGCTTGCACTCCTCCTCGTCATCCGTACTATTTCGTCAGTACCTATGCATGCACACGAGTGGAGTGTCAAGTAGTATACCATCCTCAAAGGGGTCAAGTGAGCACGTGTATAGGAGATGATTCACCTTTGTGTATGTGAAGTAGATGTCGCACGTGTCACCTGCCGAACGGAATCTTGACATGGTGATGTCCATAGGATGCTCCGCATCATCTCCCCTCCCTTGGGAAAGATCCGACCTCGGATCGAAAACCAAATCACCATGGGAAATAGATTGCTTCTCCATGTAGAAGTGGACGTTCACCAAGTACTTGTCATCTTGAAGCTCGAAATGGGCACTCTCCAATGTCGCACCATCGTGTGGTTCCTTCAAAAGGAGTAAGGACAAAAAACACTTGGAAAGACAAATGTGGTTAGCGTTAGTGCAAAACCAAGCATTCAAGAGGTGAGTGACCAAACAAGTGTTGTCATCATGCAAAGCATATGGTGTGACAAGGGATTGTGACATGGCGTGTAAGCATATCAATCGAGCACAAGCAAAGATATCATGGGGACAAGCATGTAAATGTGAGGTAGTGATGCAAATATGTGTAACAAAAGAATAAGCATCTACCTCAAAGTCATAGCAAGCATGGGCAAAGAGCTCAATGAAAGGTCTATGGTAGGCATAAGAATCATTCACAAAACCAAATAAAATGAAGTGTGTAAACACATGGGTCGACAAGTGCAAGACAATCCAAGCATAATGTGCATTGGGTGTAGTGAATATCGTGTGGCACTCAACATAATGGAAAGAAAAATTGTTCATCCTATTTGAGGCAATCAAGGCAAGCATGTAGCAATCAATGGGGCATGGCATATGTGAAGTGATGACATTGTTGCAACCAAACATATGAGAGGAGCAAGTAATCCAAGAATTGGATGCAACACACAAGGCATATATATCATGATGCATGGGAATGTGAAAATCATGAATGGAGGCAATATCACTAACATGTGTGCAAGCAAATGGTCCAAGATGACAAATAAGTCTCATGTGGCAAGCAACACAAGTAGTATGATCCACAATATGCATGCTCATGGTTTGGGGGTTCTGAAAAGAGAAGGATATTACCTTGAAAGCATGTCCTTATGTGTCCTTCACAATGCTGAAGCACAAGCAAGTATGATGTAGAAGCTCCATGGTAGAAGGTGGTTCTCTCTCAAGAGCTCGGATTGTCAACTCACGTGACGTGGAAGTTGACACGAAGTCCAAGTTTCCTACACATGCACAAAACAAAGCAAAGAATGTATGCGCATGGTAGATAAACACATCATTCATCACGATGGTTCTCCACTCTTGCACATAACCATTAGTAGCACAAGTGCATGAATAAGATGATGCAATGATGGCTATATTCATGGCACTAGGTATATGATGCAAAGAGGCAAGACAAGCATGCTTCACAAGGAATATGTCAAAATCTCCAAACATATGTGAGAATGCTATGGGGGCAATCTCATTAGCAAGACGAAAATCATGGTTGCGCTCAATACATGGCAAAACATCTAGCATGAGAGAGGCAACATATGGAGATATATGGCGGCAAGCAATAATAATCATGTGCAAAGCATGTAGATGGTTGTCATCAACCGCATGAAATGAGCAAGTATGAATCATCGGTGATGCAACATAAGCAATCGTAGGAATCAAGTCGTGCAAGCTAGTAGTGCAAAGATGCAACATACTAGAGGAAATAATGGCAATCATGTCATGTGAGAAAATAATAGACATAGGCAATGCACATGACATGCAATATCATAGTATCATCATAGGCATGGGGCACAAAGCAAACATGGCAATAGCAAGCAATATCTCCACCAAGCTTGCAAATACACATACAAGTATTAGAATCAATCATCATGTGTAATGCAAAGCATGGGTCACAAATGCATGTCAAAGGTATAGGAATGAACATATCATGCAAAGTGAACATGGCAAGATGGGCATATAATATGTAATGGACAATAAACCATAGCCAAGTGAGGGTCACGTAGAAGAAATGCACGAAGAGAGCGGTGGGAAAGACAACCCATGGGATCCCAAGTCATCGTTGCTCTGTAGAGCTCGTTTTGTCAACTCGTGGGATTGCGAGGTTGACAAGTATTCATGGGTACCTACACATAAGAAACACAGACCAAAAAAATTGTGTGTGTGGTAAATGTACACATCATCCATCATGATGTGTATGTGCACGTGTGAGTTAGCACAAGGTAAGCATTGCTCAAAGAAATTTGATGCATGGTATAAGAACATGTCATCCATCATGAAAGAATAGTTGTTATGTATAACATGATGGGGACACAAATTGAGCATACAAGTATAGCAAGTGTGTGGCACAACAATAGCATTTTTATTCATGGGGAGCATATTGTGCACACAAGTATTGGGATCATGCAATGAATGGGATGAATCAAAATCTCCTAACATGTATGAGGAAACTATGGGGGTCTGCTCGTGAGCAATATTGGAAACATCATATGGAGAAAATGGACAACATTCAAAACAATGCATATCCGAAGCTAGGTGGTCATGGCATGGCATATGAGATAAATGATGCAAAGGGAGCATATCAATATCATCACAAGAGAAACAAATGCCAATAACCATGGGCTTGTCATCTATGCCATATGTGCAAATTGGGTTTATTTTAATTGCATATGTATAGTCACTATGAAGAGATTGCAAATATGACATATGATTGATCTCATGCATAGCATATGACAAGTCAAGCGGATTGGCAAACATGATGTGACCTAAGGAATTGTCACAAGAAATCCTATGCAACATGGCATCACAACTAATAGACTCCACATGAGAATCATCATACTCATTGTAAATGGGCAAGAAATCATCACATGAGGAAGTCGCACTAGCATGAATCATGGAAATAGGTGGATCAACATCATGCAAGCAATCAATGTCAAGAGTGTCCACTAGTGGGACTAGAGCATCACCTTCACCTATTTTACCGTGTTCATTCCACTCTAGTGGTGTAGGTGAGGTGGGTAAGACCAAATGGTGGTCAAGAGCATCATCGTGATGGAACCATGTGGGGGTGCATCATATTCCACCATGGCCATCGTCTTGTACAAAGGTAGGACGTAGTTGTCGCGAATCGGCGCGTCATCATATATGGGACCTAGCACCAAATGAGAAAACACAATAGAGGTAGAGGTCAAGTCGTTAGTGTTGAATGTGGCCTCACATGACCTATCAACTATCTCAGTCTCTCTATGTGGTGGTTCACTCGCTCCCTCATGGTAGGTGCACTCAATGTCACATATGGTGGAGTCACTCATCTCACCCAAGTGGTGGGGGTTGTGGCTCTCCTCACATGGGAATTATTGCAACACATCATATATCGGGCTAGTGGTGAAGTCACTCTCACTCTCAATATGGTGGCTAAAGTCATTCAAGTCATCATGTGTTGCCGTGGTCGAAGGGGAAATCCCATGCTCAACCATCTCATCAATGTCGCCGTGGATGAAGGCCGAAGATGGCACAACATCACTCTCGCCTCCTAAGATGGAAGACTCATCCTTGCTTGTCACCATGTTGCTCGTCTCCAAAGCTTGGTCCTTGATGATCTCCGTAGTCGTAGTCGTCGCCGCACCATTTTGAAAAAGAGTCGAAGTAGACCCGGCATCATCAATGCCACAAAGAGGGATGGTGGTGAAGTCGAACTTGGGAACATCGTCTTGGAGTTTGTCGGGCTTGGACATCATGGTGGTACTAGCCTCATGCTCGTTCTCATGGAGTTTGGTCGTGGCGAAGTGAGCTTGGGGTGGAGAAGCTTTGGACTTCATGAGTTCTTGTTCTGACTTAAGAGCACCAATGCACTTGTCGTCGAGGGACTTGTAGTTCTCGAGGAAGATCATCTTGGAGATGTCGTTGTGCAATCCCATCATGAAGTGGAACTTCATCAAAATGGGGTCGTCCATGCCGGCTCGTCACAAGGCAATCTTCATCTCTTTGAAGTATTTGTCGATGGACTTGGATCCTTGGATGGTGTTGTCCAATTGGCATTGAAGTTGTTCCGTGTAGGTTGGAGGCACGAACTCTCGCCGCAAAGCTCTCTTCGTCTTGGGCCAACTCATGTCGTAGCTCTCCAAGGGTGCGTGAAGCCACCATGTGGACACGTAGTCGTGGAAGTTCCTTGTGGCGCACTTCACTTGATCTTCGGGAGGAACTTGATGTAGCTTGAGGTAGTCGTCCATGAGGCGCTCCCACTCGACATACTCCTCGGGTTCTTGAGTCCCATAGAAAGGAATCGCATGATCGATGTCCAGGTTGTAGTAGCTTGTGGAAGTCGAGGACTTGAGCTTGGGAAGCTTCTCTTGAAGTGCTTGTGGGCGAAGATGTCGTATGTCCATAGGCAAAGATGCCTTGACGTCGCTTGGCGAAGATGCCAAGGGAGATGGTGAAGTCGTTGAGCAGTTGTTGGTGTTGAGCTCTTGACCTTCACGTTCGTGGTGGTGATGGTGTCGATGCCAATGTGACCTTCCCGGAGATGGTAGCTTGGAAGCATGTGTACTTGAGCGTCTTCTCGAAGATGAGGAAGATCGCTTGTAGGACTTGATGAGAGCTTTGATCTCCTCCATTTGAGCTTGCATCTTGGCATCGATGGAGTTGTTTGTGGCATCGAACTTGTCGTTGTTGTTGTAGACCGAAGATGAAATGCCTTGCCTATCCATCACAAGACTCGAGCAAATGTGAGTGGAGAAAGGAGAAGAACTATACCAAATGTACCTTGACCGATGTTGAAGATGGATCAATGATCACTCAATGATGTAACAAGGAAATAGCACAATTGGTACCAATTATTGTCGGTTTCTCACACCTACACAAATAAGGCTTATGGTGGAGCTCGGTGAGGATAGTGGCACAAACAATTGATGCAAAATGTTAGCAAGAGCCAGTAATGTTGAAAGAGATTCACAAATTCGCAAGTGAAACAAGTAGACCTATAGCAATAAATGGCACACGGAAACACACACACACACGGATAGATAAATGGGGTCGTGCAACCAAGGAATGAGCTCAAAATGTGGAATCCACGGAAAATGCTCTTGTTGCACAACTCTAGAGAGACGCTAGCAGATTGCTCAATAGGCGGATACGACACTTGTGCACGACCTATAGGAGACAAAAATGCAACGACTTCTATCCCAAGTATGCTATATATGTATGATGTTCTGGTGCTATGATCCAAGATGATCGGATATGACAATCTTATATGCAATGTGTTATGATGCTATGGCTATTTCTTACAAGCTTCTTTGTTTTTCTCTTTTGCTTAAAAGCTTATTCTTTTTTTTGTATGTGTATGGCCACAATGCGGAATGCACAAACCAAAATAGCGATTGGGTATATGCGGGAACAAACTTGAGGCACAAGAGTTGATATGATTATACCAATATGATATGGTATGTATGCAATGGGAGGTGTAGATCACTAATGTGCACAAGTAACGTTGCCGGCAATACTCAAATGGCTAGTCTCGATAGGTAAGTAACGCAAAATGGGCTAGGGGTTATCAATGTAATGGCACGGAGAATATACAATGGAGGGATACCACGATACCAGGATGATATGGAGGTTACCGTCCGCGGTGATGATGAGTGGCGGTGATCTTGATGGAGATACCAAGATGATGGAGACTCGTCCCTAAGTAGCTGAAACACCTTAGGAAACAGAAAAACTGCGAACTCAAAATCTTGAATGTCAAATGGTGGTAGCAGGATGTGGTGGTGGTTTTACGGAAGCTCAATGGAATTGCGGAATGGCAATGATGGGATTTGAGACGCAATGTGGAAGTGGAGGGTAAGGTGGTGGACTATACACGGTGTCGGAGTTGGAAGCACGGTCCCTAAGTAGCCTAAACACCTTAGGAGACACAACTCACAACACAAACAAAATTGGGTTAGGTCGGGGTGGCGGGAGTGTATTGTTGGTAAGCCTATGCGAAAGTGGTGGTGGTGGTTGATGAAGAAGCAACCATCCCTAAGTAGCCTAAACACCTTAGGAGACTCAAATCACAACTCAAACAACCACTAATGCTATGGGGATCAATATGGGTTAGGTTGTGGAAGTCGGTGGGGGTTATGCGGATGATATGGTGGAAGCCCTAGGCAAAGATGCCAAAGTTTCAAAAAATTTATGGAGTCAAATGGTGATGGTAGTATTTTTGTGGGAAGGAGGGTGTCAAGAGCTTCTCCACGAGCTAAAGAACGCGAAAATCAGACTCCGGATGAATTAGTTATGGACAAAACGGTGAAACGGGGAAGGTTGAGTTGCCAGGGGCCGGATATCCGGGGGTGGGGGCGAATATCCGGGGGCTGATGTCCAGAACCATGCGGATTTTATGCTCCAGGAGCCAGATGTCCGGCCTGGGGCCCGGGTGTCCGGCCCGATGATTCCAGATCGGGATTTGGATTTCAAAACTCGATTTGGGGGAGGAAATAGATGATTTTGGGGGCAAAATTGATGGGATTTCGTGGATGGAAAGTGTGGAAACTTGGGGATATGCTAGATCCACTTGAAAGCAAGCAAATCCATGGATCAAATCCAACAAAAATTCATCAAACAAATCAAAAAAAATTGGGGCTATTTTTGGTGGGGATTTTCGAATTTAGGACGAAATCAACAAAATTAGGCTAGAAAACAAAGAGGGGAGGCTCCGAAATCGTGATCAACGTGGCTCATGATACCAAGATGATGTAGGGTGGAACCCTAGATGGCCTATCTTTCACGAAAGGAGCGGACCCCACGAAGAACACAAGGGGAAACACGAGAGAATCACTCAAACCAACAAGAACGATCACACATGTGCTAGATCCTCGAAACACAAAGAGATACAAGATCTGAATCCAACAAAGGACGATACATAGGGTAACCGGTTCTTCTCTGTGAGGAGGTCTTGATGGGGCCACCCAAGAGGGGGTCTTTAATCCAAGGTGAATCTTCTCCGAAGAGGGGCCGCGGTCTCTCTCAAGGAGTAGATCCATATGGATGAGCGAAGCTCTATCTCTCAAATGAGCTATCACAATGCTAACGCTAACTAGAAGGGGGTGGAGGAGTATATATAGTCTAGAGCCACGAAGGGGTAAGTGAGAAGGGGATAGATGGGCCTTTGGCACGGTTAGGCACGCGCAGGTGCCGAACGTCCGGGCTGGGGGGCAGATGTCCGGGGCTTCGGGATGAGCCGGATGTCCGGGGTCGTGGCCGGATGTCCGGGCTGAAGTGGCGGTTCAGCTGCTCTCTGGATACGTCGGTGCCGGATTTCTGGGGGAGATGCCGGATGTCCGGGCTGTCGGAAGGCGCCGGATGTCCAGGGTTAGCGCCGGATGTCCGGCCGCTGAGGCTTGTTCGGCCGAATGTTGGTGCAGCAGTTGGGAGGCTGCACAGACGCCGGATGTCCGGCCGTTGTAGCTTCAGCAACTCCGTCTTCTTCCGTCATCGCTTCCAAGCTTCCCTCGCGGATGGTGTAGTTGTTCCTTGGCGCTTGCACTCCTCCTCGTCGTCTGTAGTGTTCCGACAATATCTATGCATGCACACGAGTGGAGTGCTAAGTAGTATACCATCCTCGAAGGGGTCAAGTGAGCACATGTATAGGATATAATTCACCTTTGTGTATGTGAAGTAGATGTCGCACGTGTCACCCGCCAAACGGACTCTTGACATGGTGATGTCCATAGGATGCTCCGCATCACCAAGGTTACCAAACAAACGTGCATCACGTAGAGCAATAAAAACAGCACGTAAATGTTCCAAATGTTCCTCCAAAGATTTGTTATAAATCAATATGTCATCAAAGTAACTACCACAAATCGTCCAATGAAAGCATGTAAAACTTCGTTCATTAATCTCATGAAAGTACTAGGTGCATTAGTTAACCCAAAACGCACGAGTAACCACTCATATAATCTAAACTTAGTTTTAAATGTTGTTTTCCATTCATCTCCCAATTTCATACGAATTTGATGGTATCCACTACGCAAATCAACTTTGGAGAATATTGTAGAGCCACTCAATTCATCAAGCATATCATCTAGCCTAGAAATAGGATGACGATAATGAATAGTAATATTATTAATGCCTCTACAATCAACGCACATACGCGACATACCATCCTTTTTCGGCACTAAAATGATAGGAACAGCACAAGGACTAAGAGATTCGCGTATATAACCTTTGTCGAGTAGCTCTTGTACTTGATGCATAATCTCCTTCGTCTCCTCTGGATTGGTAAGGTATGGTGCACGGTTGGGTAATGATGCACCGGGAATTAAGTCAATTTGATGCTCAATCCCTCGAATAGGTGGTAATCCCGGTGGCATGTCTTGTGGAAAGACGTCAGCGAACTCCTGCAAAATGTTAGTGACAACAGGAGGCAAAGAGGAAGGCACATCCTCGAATGAAAATAATGCTTCTTTGCACACAAAAGCATAGCAAACAGATTTGCTAAAATCTAGATCATCAATATCAGATTTGGTAGCAAGTAAACATGCACTTTTCAATTTATTTTCAGAAGCAACACTAGATGGTTTATTATTAGGCTTCATTTGTTGCTCAAATTCTTTTGGCACAATCTGATTTTGACTCTTATTTTGCTCCTGTTTTGCTTTATTAGCTCTATTAATATCATCTTTCAAAATGGAATCAGGAGTCATAGGAAGCAAAGTAATATTTTTGTCCTTATGAACAAGAGTATACTGATTGTTTCTACCATGGTGTACAGAATTTTTATCAAATTGCCACGGTCTACCAAGTAATAAGGAACATGCTTGCATGGGTACCACATCACAGTCAACATAATCAGCATATGTAGAGATACTAAAATGCACACGAACAATACATGTTACCTTAACCTTGCCGCTGTTGTTGAACCATTAGATGTAGTAAGGATGTGGATGTGGTCTTGTGGTGAGAGATAGCTTCTCCACCATCTCCATGCTAGCCAAGTTGTTGCATCTTCCTCCATCTATGATGACGCGAATAGAATGTTCCTTCACAACTCCCTTTGTGTGGAACAAATCATGCCTCTGATTTTGCTCAGCTTGTGTAACCTGCACACTCAAAACACATTGAGCAACTAAACATTCATACCTGTCAGCATCTTGAGCAGCCATGTATTGCGTCTCATGATCAGAATCATCTCCACCGTGTTCTTCACGTGTAATAAGAGCCAAAGTCTCCTCATCATAGTCACTAGCGGACTCAGATCCACCATCCTCAGTAGCAATCATCACACGCTGAGATTTGCATTCTCTCGCAAAATGTCCTCTTCCCTTACAACGACGACAAATAATATCACTTGTGTTCCCTGTTGATACCATGGAAGAAGAAGAGCTCTGCGCAGGCCCGGCAGGTGTGCTCTTGGGAGATAGTGGTGGTTGTGCCTACTTTCTTGTATCAAGGCTGGAGGTGGCACCTAATGGAGGTGCTGGTGCAGTGGAAGTAGAGGATGCACGTGGTGTCCATGATGAAGATCGACCTGCAGAAAAGTTAGTCCGCGCCAACGCCTGTCGATCCTGCACTTCACGTTCAACTTTACAAGCAAGATGGAATAAACAAGGGATATAATTATACTCCTTATACTCTAGAATGGTCTGAATCTCTCTATCTAATCCACCCATAAAATGTGCAAGCATACCTTCATTCTCCTCAACAATACCACATCTAATCATGCCAGTTTGTAATTCCTGATAATATTCTTCTACATAATTTTTTCCTTATCTTAAAAGATGCAATTTTTGAAGTAATTCACGTTGATAATATGGTGGAACCCAACGAGTACGCGTAGGAGTTTTCAAAGCAGCCCAAGTAGCTGGAATAGGGTATAATCTACAATGTTCAGACCACCAAACACATGCAAAGCTAGTGAAAGCACAAACAGCAGCAGGAACACGTCTCTCCTCGGGATATTGTAAACATGTAAATCGTTGTTCTGTTTCTAACTCCCAAGTAAGATATATATCAGGAACATATCTACCCTCAAATGGTGGAATATTCAATTTTAGTTTAGGAAGATGGTCATGATCTCATACCTCAAGTGGTGGTGCAGCCCTACCGTTGCAATGATATACCTGAGGACGACCTGGTGGTGGTGGTACTGGTGGTTGCACGTAGTTCTAATTTTGATCAACCTCATCCTTGTAATGGTCCTCCACCTCTGTAGTAGCAGCAGGAGCTATAGAAGCATCAATAGCGGCACCAGAATTTTACCCAGGGTCAATGAGAATGCGCTGTGCTCGTCCCACTTGATTTGGAAGGCGACATTGTTGTTGTTGTTGTTGTTGTTGTAGAGGTGCATTACGTGCAGTCAGTGGTGGTGGTGGAAGACACGCTAGCAATTCATTAAACTTGTTATCGAGCTTTGTTTCGAACGTCTTCTCCATGCCATCTATCTTCTCCATGGCCTCTTCAAATCTGTTTAACACATCTTGCACCTGTCCACTCATCATTTGCTGAAATTTATCATGCAACTCCTTATTCGTCATGTTCTCCCAGTCAGTCTCGTCGGCTTGTGATCCTGCCATGGTTAGCAGCAATAGAAACACACAAGAATATGATCCTATAGACTACGAACAAGAGGTGGTGGTGGGTGTCACAAATCCGTCAAGAAAATCTCAAATTCTTACCAGTTCTTATGCAGCAGCAGGCGGTGATCGGCAACCGTCGTAGTCAAAACTCTCAAAGCTTGGATAGGGCGATTACTAGGGAGAGTCAAACGCACGATGTAGATGTATGTGGAGCTGGGAAGGCTTATAATATGGTAGCAAAAAGGGTCAGCAATAATAAATTCAGAGATGCAAATTTGAATAAACTCTCAACGATCATGGCGCTGCACTAACAAAATCATGGCGCTGCACGTAAACAAGGGAGGAGCACACTCTGAAAAAAATCTCTTTTTTCACTTTTTTCCTCTTTTTTTGCTCTGCAACAAATTTTTTTTGAAAAAGTCTACAAATGGTTTGGAACTATTTTCCAGACTTAGTTTTTTTTAGTTTGGAACTATTTTTCTACTGCGGGTAGCACGGAAGTTGGGGAGTCCGACTTGGTCACGACTTGAAGTATCGCGTGATATGGAAATCAAAAATAAAGGAACAAATACTGGACTCGGACTAGGACTAGTGGCGGAGATGAATCTGGTGGAACTCGGACTGGTGATGATGGTATATGATGGGCGGTGGCGCACGGGCTGGTGGCGAATCTGTGGTGGAGGTGGACTCGGATTGGCGTGATGGCGGTGGATATGTGGTAAAGGCAGCGGTGATGACGATGGTGGTATATGGCACCGGTGATGATGATGGTGGTATATGAAAGAGGTGATGACGATGATGGTATATGGCAACGGTGATGACGATGGTGGTATATGTCAGTGGTGATGACGATGGTGGTATATGGTAGCGGTGATGACAATGGTGCGGCGGCGCGTGACAACTTGTGAACAAAACTCGAAACTCTAAAGGACTAGACGCTAAGACCAGCAACTTGACATGACGATGCAACCACGAATTCAACAAAGCAAATATAGAAAAGATTATGCAAAGGCTCAGATTGGTTCGGATAGGATGAACTAACCCTAATTTTTTTGGCTTTTTCGTGGACTATAGGTATGAAGAACAGACTCGATCTAAACTACGAAAAACTGTAAAATCTCACCGAGCAACCTGGAAATCTGATACCACTTGATAGAGGCGAAGGTGTCCCGATGTTTCGATGAGATATATATCATTTTCTGTGGGAGTCAACTTTGACGATCCGACTACGAACGTGCGAAGACGTCGCGCCTTAGCAATCACTAAACCAACTTCCTAGGGCTATTGACCACGCCGGAGCACGATCAACCTAACCACGAGGGTCTGTTTCCTGCGAGCAAACGAAGAACAAGCATTAAACTGAGATTGCAATCTGGATATTGTGAATATAAGATGAAAGCTTTATTGATCAAGGCGGGGTTCCATGACGCCTTTATCTGGTCGTTGAACACAAACAAAGTACGTGAAGTTGCAGCTATGGTGAACTCTAATCTAAACAAAACCCAAGGTCTAGATGATGCCCTAAGGGCTGTATTTATGGAGGAGAGAGGGGGGATTTCATGGCCCTTGGAGGAGGGGTCCGAAACCAACCCTAACTCTTGTTTCCCCACACATACGGACTCTAAAAATAGCCTATAACCAAGTATTTCGAAATTACATGGGCCTGGCCAAAAAATAAGGTGACGCAGCACCTATGATATCCTATGGACGAAATTTATGAAGTGGCATCTTGTATATTTCATCCAAGGCTTCATGCACTCATTATGGTGGCTTCAACGTCCTGGAATCATCACTTGTAACTCTGTTCTTGTTCCCCTTGCGCACGCCATCATCTCCATGCTTGAACTTGCTCCAAGGTTCATCTTTCTTGTCCAAGCTAGGCCCTTCATTTGTAAGCAAAACAAATGTATCCAATTTAGGCAGCATCATATTCTCATGAACATTAGAATCATTACCAAGAAACGAAAGTACCTGGTAATTTAATTGGCGTGCGCGAGCTCTAGTAATTGGTCCAATATGTATAGCATCAAGGGATATGGGTGTAACAATGGTATTGATGTCCTCATCAATTTCATCCCAGCCTATTTTGGAAAGACATCATATAGTTTTGTCATGTCATCCTGTTTAGATACTCATCATATGTGGAATTATGCCATTATATCCTGTTAAGTTATCTATCATATATCTGAAATTGTGTCATGCTATCCTGTTTAGTTAGGCATCATATATGTGAAATTGTGTCATGATGTCCTGTTTGGTTAGACAACATATATGTGAATTACCACATCTGTCTATCATACAATGTCTGTACGTTCAATTTATTTTCTTGTTTATCAGCCATTTGAATTGGAGGGGTGATGGCAGTATCTAAGGGATCAAAAACTCGTTCTTCACAAAAGACAGTGCTACCCGTCGATGCAGATAGAAACATGGTTGTACTGGCCCGCAAACTAGCCCCACCACACATAATCGAGAGTCTTCTAGATTGCACAATTACACCGTTGGGCAGAGAACCAGCTACAACCCATCTAACCCCAACCCCAACAGATAGTAACCCACTTCTAGTTGACAAAGCACCATGTCCACCACAGAGTACCCCCGCACGAGCAGTTTGTAAAAGCAACTACAGTTCCCAAAGCACGAAGACCACCGTAGCGAACCCAAACTCCATGTTTAAAGAAGAAGAGCAACTGTTCTCAGGTCAGATTCGGTAGCTATGGTCCATACTCCTTTGTTGTTGCATCACTGGATTGTTGTTCTAACTTCTTGCTCTATGTTGATTTCAGTTTCAGTTGCATAAACAGTTATGTTCTCATGTGATGCACATTACAAGTGTTGCCAATGTTGTGTAGTTTCTCACACTTATATTCTGTCTATGCTGCGGTGATGTAGGGTGGAACCCTATGTGGCTGATCTTTCACAAAAGGAGCGGATCCCGCGAAGAACATGAGGAACACGAGAGGGAAAAGAGGGAAAACACAAGGGGAAACACAAGAGGAAACACTAAACCAACACGAATAAGTCACACATTTGCTAGATCCTCGAGTACATAAGGAAAGATACACGATCCACGGACAACTAAGGACGATACAAGGGTAGACGGTCTTCTCCGTGAGGAGGTCTTGAGTTCTTCCCTAAAAGGGGTCTTGAATCCGCTTGGGGGATCTTCTCCGGTGGAGGCTCGAATCTCCGTGGAGAAGGTAACCAAGTGGATGAGCAAAGCTCTCAGACAAACATGAGCTAAACCTTTGCTAACCCTAGAAAGTTGGGCGAGGTGGAGTATATATTCTAGGGGGGAGAAGGGATACACGGGCCTCGGCCCTTCACTATGCACAGACA
Source organism: Triticum urartu (assembly GCF_003073215.2). Classification (NCBI taxonomy): domain Eukaryota; kingdom Viridiplantae; phylum Streptophyta; class Magnoliopsida; order Poales; family Poaceae; genus Triticum; species Triticum urartu. The sequence continues at coordinate 222,623,893 of NC_053022.1, forward strand.
GGGGAGGCCGGATGTCCGGGCTGGTCGGGCCAGATGTCCGGGCTTTCAGGCGACGCCGGATGTCCGGGCTAGGGAGGTCGGATGTCCGGGCTGGAGTGGTGGCTTTTGTTGCTCTCGGGTTCGTAGGGGACGGATTTCCGGGCTGGCGGCCGGATGTCCGGGGGTGATGACCCACAAGTATAGGGGATCTATCGTAGTCCTTTCGATAAGTAAGAGTGTCGAACCCAACAAGGAGTAGAAGGAAATGATAAGCGATTTTCAGCAAGGTATTCTCTGCAAGTGCTGAAATAAGTGGTAACAGATAGTTTTTTGATAGGATAAATTGTAACGAGCAACAAGTAATAAAAGTAAATAAAGTGCAGCAAGGTGGCCCAATCCTTTTGTAGCAAAGGACAAGCCGGAACAAACTCTTATAGTAGGAAAAGCGCTCCCGAGGACACATGGGAATATCGTCAAGCTAGTTTTCATCACGTTCATATGATTCGCGTTCGATACTTTGATAATTTGATATGTGGGTGGACCGGTGCTTGGGTGCAGTTCTTACTTGAACAAGCATCCCACTTATGATTAACCTCTATTGCAAGCATCCGCAACTTCAACAAAAGTATTAAGGTAAACCTAACCATAGCATGAAACATATGGATCCAAATCAGCCCCTTACGAAGCAACGCATAAACTAGGGTTTAAGCTTCTGTCACTCTAGCAACCCATCATCTACTTATTACTTCCCAATGCCTTCCTCTAGGCCCAAATAATGGTGAAGTGTTATGTAGTCAACGTTCACATAACACCACTAGAGGCTAGACAACATACATCTTATCAAAATATCAAACGAATAACAAATTCACATGACTACTCATAGCAAGACTTCTCCCTTGTCCTCAGGAACAAACATAATTACTCATAAAGCATATTCATGTTCATAATCAGAGGGGTAATAATATGCATATAGGATCTGAACATATGATCTTCCACCAAATAAACCAATGAGCATCAACTACAAGGAGTAATCAACACTACTAGCAACCTACTAGCACCAATCCCGGACTTTAAGACAAGAATTGGATACAAGAGATGAACTAGGGTTTGGAGATGAGATGGTGCTGATGAAGATGTTGATGGAGATTGCCCTCTCCCGATGAGAGGAGCATTGGTGATGACGATGGTGATGATTTCCCCCTCCGGGAGGTAAGTATACCCGGCAGAACAGCTCTGCCGGAGCTCTAGATTGGATCTGCCAAGGTTCGGCCTCGTGGCGGCGGAGTCTCGTCCCAAAAAGTTTCTCTTTATTTTTTCTCATCGAAAGACCTCATATAGGAGAAGATGGGCATCGGAGAGCCACCAGGGGGCCCACGAGGTAGGGGAGCGCCCTAGGGGGGGCGCGCCCCCCACCCTCATGAGAAGGGTGTGGGCCCCCTGGCCTTCATCTTTGGCGAGGATTTTTCTTTATTTCTTTTAAGATGTCCCGTGAAGTTTCAGGACTTTTGGAGTTGCGCAGAATAGGCCTCTAATATTTTCTCCTTTTCCAGCCCAGAATTCCAGCTGCCGGCATTCTCCCTCTTTATGTAAACCTTGTAAAATAAGAGAGAATAGCCATAAGTATTGCGATATAAAGTGAAATAACAGTCCATAATGTGATAAATATCGATATAAAAGCATGATGCAAAATGGACGTATCAACTCCCCCAAGCTTAGACCTCGCTTGTCCTCAAGCGAAAAGCCGATAACAATAAATATGTCCTCATGTTTAGAGGTAGAGGCGTCGATAAAAATAAGATACGGACATGAAGGCATCATGATTATTCTTATAACAGCAACATATATAGGTTTTGTCATATGATTACTTATGTTCAAGTGATGATCTATTCACAATGCAAAAGTATAAATCATAAACCTTATTGGGCTCCAACAAACTATAATCTCAGTCATTGAAGGAATTGCAATTTATCATAACATCGGAAAGAGTCTATGTCAGAGCTAAAAAGCAAGTCCACATACTCAACTACCATTTAGTCCTCAATAATTGCTAACACTCATGCGATACTTGTGGTTACGGAGTTTTAATCAGACACAGAGAAAGATAGGGGCTTATAGTTTTGCCCCACAACCTTTTACCTCAAGGGTAATGTCAACAATAATGGTTCATGCTCCCCTACATCCAATTAGATATATATATATATCATGTTCTTTCCAACATGCTGAGATTGCCAAAGGATAAAATGAAAAAGAAAAGGTGAAGATCACCATGACTCTTGCATAAGGTAGAAGATAATAATAAAGGATAGGCCCTTCACAGAGGGAAGCAGAGGTTGCCATGCGCTTTTATGGTTGGATATATAAAATCTCAATGTGAAAGAACGTCACTTTATATTGCCCCTTGTGATATGAAGCTTTATTATGCAGTCCGTCGCTTTTATTACTTGCACATCACAAGATCGTATAAAGCTTATTTCTCCCACACCAATCAATCATATATTTTTAGAGCAATTTTTATTGCTTTGCACCAATGAGAACATACTTGAAGGATCTTACTCAATCCATAGGTAGATATGGTGGACTCTCATGGCAAAACTGGTTTAAGGGTATTTGGAAGCACAAGTAGTATTTCTACTTGGTGCTGAGAATTTGGCTAGCATGAGGGGGAAACGCAAGCTCAACAAGTTAGAGGAACCATGACAACATACTTTATCTCAGATATAAGAAAGACATAACTCATTACGTTGTCTTCCTTGTCCAACATCAACTCTTTAGCATGTCATATTTTAATGAGTGCTCCCAATCATAAAAGATGTCAATGATAATATATCTATATGTGAAAACCTATCTTTCCTTATTACTTCCTATTAATTGCAACAATGACCAAAGCTATGTCTGCCAATTCCCAACAACTTTTAATCATCATACTCTTTCTATGTGAAGTCATTACTCTCAATAAGATCAATATGAACTTTTTGTTTCTTTTTATTCTTTTTCTCTTTTCTTTTATTCACCCAAGATCATGGCAAAATAATCAAGCCCTTGACTCAACACTAATCTTTATTATATATAGCTTACGGACTCGATTACAAAGAGAGATCATAAAGCAAAACTCAAAACTAGATCATGCCATAAACTTTATTCTACTAGATCAAGATACTACTAATAGGATCGAACTAAGAAAAAACGGTAAAGGTAGGAGTTGTGATTGTGATACGATACTGGGGCACCTCCCCCAAGCTTGGCAGTTGCCAAGGGGAGTGCCCATACCCATGTGATTATATCTTCTTTGTCGGTGAAGACGGTGGAGGTGACGGATAATCGCACATCGAGCGTAAGAGGTCCACCAGCTTGCGAATGATGCCCTTGAGTGTGACAATATGCTCCTTCAACAAAATATTTTCTTGTGTGAGATACTTGTTTTGAACACGAGCCAACTCAGTCATCTTGAAAGCTTCGATCTCAGTTGGGTTAAGAAGGTTATGATCAATTTGAAGGGTGTCTTCTGCTGCTGGAGCTTGATCCTTCGTGGCCTTCTTGATCCTTTCATCCTTGTTGACCTTCGTGGGTTCTTCCCTCTTCAAATCTATCTTCATTATCCAAGCATTGTTGTCACCATTGTTGGAGGAGGGAGAGGACATGATGCCTAGCCTGGAAAACCCTGACAGAAAACAGCTCGAAACGAAGACAGAGGAGGTTTGCGTGATACGGGAGTCAAAACCTCCGGGACATTATATAATGAATTTTTACCGACCAAAATACGTAACGTGCAAGAAAACGGAGTCCGGAAAGCACACGAGGTGCTCATGAGGTAGGGGGGCCCACCACCCTCGTGGGGCCCTCATGTCCTTCCCGAACTGCTACTTATTTTTTGATTTTTCTAAATATTCCAAAACGGAGAGATATTGCCTTAAAAATTGTTTTGGAGTGGGTTTACTTACTGTACCACATACCTATTCCTTTTCGGAGTCTGAAACATTCCGGAAAGTGTCCTTTATGTATTCCTCCGGGGTTATGGTTTCAATAATATTGGTTTCAACATTTATGGGGTTACCTGAGATATAATGTTTAATTCTTTGACCATTTACCACCTTTGGATTTGTGCCCTCGAAGTTGTTGATTTTTATGGCACCGGAACGATAGACCTCTTCGATAACATAGGGGCCTTCCCATTTAGAGAGAAGTTTTCCTGGAAAAAATCTTAAACAAGAGTTGTATAGCAATACATAATCACCTACATTAAACTCAGGCTTTTGTATCCTTTTGTCATGCCATCTTTTAACTTTTTCTTTAAACAACTTGGCATTTTCATAAGCTTGGTTCTCCATTCATCAAGTGAGATAATATCAAATAACCTCTTCTCACTGGCAAGTTTAAAATCATAGTTAAGCTCTTTAATAGCCCAATATGCCTTGTGTTCTAGTTCGAGAGGTAAGTGACATGCTTTTCCATAAACCATTTTATACGGAGACATACCCATTGGATTTTTATATGCAGTTCTATAAGCCCATAATGCATCATCAAGTTTCTTAGACCAATTCTTTCTAGACCTATTAACAGTCTTTTGCAAAATTAATTTGAGCTCTCTATTGCTCAGTTCTACTTGACCACTAGACTGAGTGTGATAAGGAGATGCAATTCTATGATTAACATCATATTTAGCAAGCATTTTACGGAAAGCACCATGAATAAAGTGCGAACCACCATCAGTCATTAAATATCTAGGGAATCCAAACCTCGGGAAAATAACTTCCTTAAGCATTTTAATAGAAATGTTATGATCAACACTACTAGTTGGAATAGCTTCTACCCACTTAGTAACGTAATCAACAGCAACTAAATATGTGTGTATCCATTCGAGGCAGGAAAAGGTCCCATATAATCAAAGCCCCAAATATCAAACGGTTCAATAACAAGTGAATAATTCATAGGCATTTCTTGACGTCTACTAATATTACCAATTCTTTGACATTCATCACAAGACAAGACAAACTTACGGGCATCCTTGAAGAGAGTAGGCCAATAACCAGATTGCAATACCTTATGTGCAGTTCTATCTCCAGCGTGGTGTCCTCCATAAGACTCGGAATGACACTTGCGTAGGATCTGTTCCTGTTCATGCTCAGGTGCACAACGCCTAATAACACCATCTACTCCTTCTTTATAAAGATGTGTGTCATCCCAAAAGTAATGTCTTAAATCATAGAAAAACTTTTTCTTTTGTTGGTATGTGAAGCTAGGTGGTATAAACTTAGCAACAATATAATTAGCATAATCAGCATAACATGGAGTACTACGAGAAGTACTTATAAATTTAATTGTCATCAGGAAAGTCATCATTAATAGGTAGTGGGTGATACGTCTCCAACGTATCTATAATTTTTGATTGCTCCATGCTATATTATCTACTGTTTTGGGCAATATTGGGCTTTATTATCCACTTTTATATTACTTTTGGGACTAACCTATTAACCGGAGGCCCAGCCCAGATTTGCTGTTTTATGCCTACTTCAGTGTTTTGAAGAAAAGGATTATCAAACGGAGTCGAAACGGAATGAAATCAACTGGAGAAGTTAATTTTGGAACAAAAGCCACCTTATGGACTTGGACCCCATGTGAAGGAAGGAACGAGGTGCTCACGATGGTGGGGGGCGCCCCCCCTAGGGCGCGCCCCCCTGTCTCGTGGGACCCTCGTGGCTCCCCTGACATACCTTCTGCACCCATATATACCCATGTGACCTAAATCTTCCAGAACGCAAGATAGATCGGTAGTTCCATCGCCAGAAGCCTCCGTAGCCACCGAAAAACAATCTAGACCCGTTTCGGCACCCTGACGGAGGGGGCAATCCTTCTCCGGTGGCCATCTTCATCATCCCGGTGCTCTCCATGACGAGGAGGGAGTAGTTCTACCTCGGGGCTGAGGGTATGTACCAGTAGCTATGTGTTTGATCTCTCTCTCTCTCTCGTGTTCTTGAGATGATACGATCTTGATGTATCGCGAGCTTTGCTATTATATTTGGATCCTATGATGTTTTCTCCCCCCTCTACTCTCTTGTAATGAATCGAGCTTCCCCTTTTGAAGTAATATTTTCGGATTGAGTCTTTAAAGACTTGAGAACACTTGATGTATGTCTTGTCGTGGATATCTGTGGTGACAATGGGATACCACGTGCCACTTGATGTATGTTTTGGTGACCAACTTGCGGGTTCCGCCCATGAACCTATGCATAGGGGTTGGCACACATTTTCGTCGTGATTCTCCGGTAGAAATTTGGGGCACTCTTTGAGGTCCTATGTGTTGGTTGAATAGATGAATCTGAGATTTTGTGATGCATATCATATAATCATACCCACGGATACTTGAGGTGACATTGGAGTATCTAGGTGACATTAGGGTTTTGGTTGATTTGTGTCTTAAGGTGTTATTCTAGTACGAACTCTAGGGCTGTTTGTGACACTTATAGGAATAGCCCAACGGATTGATTGGAAAGAATAACTTTGAGGTGGTTTCGTACCCTACCATAATCGCTTCGTTCGTTCTCAGCTATTAGTGACTTTGGAGTGACTCTTTGTTGCATGTTGAGGGATAGTTTTAAGATCCAATTATGATAGTATTGTTGAGGGAACTTACACTAGCGAAAGTATGAACCCTAGGCCTTGTTTCCACACATTGCAATACCATTTATGCTCACTTTTATCACTTGCTACCTTGCTGTTTTTATTATTTAAGATTACAAAAACTATTATCTACTATCCATATTGCACTTGTATCACCATCTCTTCGCCGAACTAGTGCACCTATATAATTTACCATTGTATTGGGTGTGTTGGGGACACAAGAGACTCTTTGTTATTTGGTTGCAGGGTTTCTTGAGAGAGACCATCTTCATCCTACGCCTCCTACGGATTGATAAACCTTAGGTCATCCACTTGAGGGAAATTTTCTACTGTCCTACAAACCTGTGCACTTGCAACCCAACAACGTCTACAAGAAGAAGGTTGTGTAGTAGATATCAAGCTCTTTTCTGGCGCCGTTGCTGGGGAGGTGAGTGCTTGAAGGTATATCTTTAGATCTTGCAATCGAGTCTTTTAGTTTCTTGTTTTATCACTAGTTTAGTTTATAAAAGAAAACTATAAAAAATGGAATTGAGTTTGTCTCATACGCTTCACCTTTTTAATATCTTTCGTGAGTATGATGGAAAGGATAATTGTGCTCAAGTGCTAGAAGAAGAAACCTATAAAATGTTTGGCACAAAATATTTGAATGATGAGCATGATTGCAGTGTTGTTAGTATGAATTCCTTGAATATCCATGATGCTAATGATATGCAAAGCCACAAGCTTGGGGAAGCTATGTTTGATGAAGATGATATTTTTTGTCCCCCAAGTTTTGATGAGAAAAATTATTATGATGAAAGCATGCCTCCTATCTATGATGATTATTGTGATGCCACGTATACTTTAAAGAATAATGATAACCATGAAACTTGTCATCTTGATCTTAATTTTCAATCACATGATAGTTATTTTGGTTGAGTTGGCTCCCACTATTATTCATGAGAAGAATTTTGCTTATGTGGAGAGTAATAAATTTTCTATGCTTGTAGATCATGAAAAGAATGATTTAGGTGATGGTTATATTTTTGAATTAATTCATGATGCTACTGAAAACTATTATGAGGGAGGAATATATGCTTGTAGGAATTGCAATAATATCAAGTTTCCTCTCTATGTGCTTAAAATTTTGAAGTTATGCTTGTTTTACCTTCCTATGCAAGTTGATTCTTGTTCCCACAAGTTGTTTGCTCACAAAATCCCTATGCATAGGAAGCATGTTAGATATAAATGTGCTAGTCATATTCTTCATGATGCTCTCTTTATGATTCAATTCTTATCCTTTATGTGAGCATCATTGAAATCATCATGCCTAGCTAGGGGCATTAAACGATAGCGCTTGTTGGGAGGCAACCCAATTTTATTTTAGTTCCTTGCTTTTTTCTCCTGTTTAGTAATAAATAACTCATCTAGCCTCTGTTTAGATGTGGTTTTATATGTTTAATTAGTATTTGTGCCAAGTAGAACCTTTGGGAAGACTTGGGGGAAGTCTTGTTGATCATGCTGTCAAAAACAGAAACTTTAGCGCTCACGATAATTGCTGCCATTTTTATTTGGAGAGTGCTATTTAGTTAATTCTTTTTGAATATGATTAATATATAAATTACTCAGGTCCAGAAACTTATTGGAGAATTTTATGAGTTCCATAAGTATACGTTTTATCCAGATTACTACAGACTGTTCTGTTTTTGACAGATTCTGTTTTTCATGTGTTGTTTACTTATTCTGATGAATCTATGGCTAGTAAAATAGTTTATAAACCATATAGAAGTTGGAATACAGTAGGATTAACACCAATATAAATAAAGAATGAGTTCATTACAGTACCTTATGATGGTGATTTGCTTTCTTATACTAACGGAGCTTACGAGTTTTCTACTTTATGTTTTGTGTTGTGAAGTTTTCAAGTTTTGGGTAAGGATTTGATGGACTATGGAACAAGGAGTGGCAAGAGCCTAAGATTGGGGATGCCCAAGGCATCCCAAGGTAATATTCAAGGACAACCAAGAGCCTAAGCTTGGGGATGCCCCGGAAGGCATCCCCTCTTTCGTCTTCATTCATCGGTAACTTTACTTGGAGCTATATTTTTATTGGCCACATGATATGTGTTTTGCTTGGAGCGTCAATTTATTTTGTTAGGATTTTCTTGATGTTATTTAGAATAATGTTTTGCATCTTTTATTTCAATAAAAGTGGCATTAATAGTCTTTACTATGCCTATGTTACAAGTATACATGTTGCTGTTTGAAAACAGAAAGTTTACCGCTGTTGCAATAATTCCCTAGAAAAGTAAGAATGTGATAAAATGTTGAAATATTTTTCATATTAAGCTCTGATAAATTTAATACAGTGGGAATTTTCTTTCATAATTTTTGGAGCTAGGGAAGTATGGATGTTGCTGCATTCTTTACAGACTATCCTGTTTAGGCAGATTGCTGTTATGTTTGCATTGTTTGCATATGTTTGCTTCTTTAATGATTCTATTTGAGGATAGGACTATTAAATGTGCAGAGGCAATTAGTATGAAATGTTGAATAATAATTTTAGTGACTTGCTACAGTAGAGTATGATAAGGTTTTTGCAATGGTTTATACTAACTTATCTCACGAGTCCTTGTTGAGTTTTGTGTGGATGAAGCTTTTGAGATTTAGGGAGACCGTGATATGAGAGGAATTAAGGAGACACAAAAGCTCAAGCTTGGGCATGCCCAAGGCATCCCAATATAATATTTCAATAAGTCTCAAGCATCTAAGCTTGGGGATGCCCCGGTTGGCATCCCACCTTTCTTCTTCAACAATTATCTGTTAGTATCGGTTGATCCTAAGTTTTGCTTCTTCACATGATGTTTGCTATTCTTAGATGTCATTTTATTTTGCTTTGCTTGCTGTTTGAATAGAGTACCAAGATCTGAAATTATTAAATGTTAGAGAGTCTTCACATAGTTGCATAATTATTCGACTACTCATTGATCTTCACTTATATCTTTCGGAGTAGTTTGTCATTTGCTCTAGTGCTTCACTTATATCTTTTAGAGCATGGTTGTAGTTTTATTTTGAAGAAATAGATGAACTATCATGCTTCACTTATATTATTTTGAGAGTTTTAATAGCATGGTAATTTTCTTAAAATCCTAATATGCTAGGTATTCAAGAATAATAAAATTCTCTTATGAGTGTGTTGAATACTATGAGAAGTTTGATACTTGATAATTGTTTTGAGATATGGAGATGGTAATATGAGAGTCATGCTAGTTGAGTAGTTGTGAATTTGAGAAATACTTGTGTTGAAGTTTGTGATTCCCGTAGCATGCATGTATGGTGAACCGTTATGTGATGAAGTCGGAGCATGATTTATTTATTGATTGTCTTCCTTATGAGTGGCGGTCGGGGACGAGCGATGGTCTTTTCCTACCAATCTATCCCCCTAGGAGCATGCGCGTAATACTTTGCTTTAATAACTTCTAGATTTTTGCAATAAGTATGTGAGTTCTTTATGACTAATGTTGAGTCCATGGATTATATGCACTCTCACCCTTCCACCATTTCTAGCCTCTCTAGTACCGCGCAACTTTCGCCGGTACCATAAACCCACCATATACCTTCCTCAAAACAGCCACCATACCTACCTATTATGGCATTTCCATAGCCATTCCGAGATATATTGCCATGCAACTTTCCACCGTTCCGGTTATTATGACACACTCCATCATTGTCATATTGCTTAGCATGATCGTGAAGTTGACATTGTATTTGTGGAAAAGCCACCATTCATAATTCTTTCATCCTTGTCACTCTTGATTCATTGCATATCCCGGTACACCGCCGGAGGCATTCATATAGAGTCATACTTTGTTCTAAGTATCGAGTTGTATCATTGAGTTGTAAATAAATAGAAGTGTGATGATCATCATTCAATAGAGCATTGTCCCAAAAAAAAGAGAAAGGCAATAAAAAAGGAAAGGCCAAATAAAAAAATAAAAAAATAAAAATAAATAAAAGGGGCAACGGTACTATCCTTTTTCCACACTTGTGCTTCAAAGTAGCACCATGATATAGCAAGTCTCATATATTGTGCTTCGAAGTAGCACCATGTTCTTCATATAGAGAGTCTCATATGTTGTCACTTTCATATACTAGTGGGAACTTCACATTATAGAACTTGGCTTGTATATTCCAATGATGGGCTTCCTCAAAATTGCCCTAGGTCTTCGTGAGCAAGCAAGTTGGATGCACACCCACTAGTTTCTTTTGTTGAGCTTTCATACATTTATACCTCTAGTGCATCCGTTGCATGGCAATCCCTACTCACTCACATTGATATCTATAGATGGGGATCTCCATAGCACATTTATATGCCTAGTTGATGTGAGACTATCTTCTCCTTTTTGTCTTCTCCACAACCACCATTCTTTTCCACCTATAGTGATATGTCCATGGCTCACGCTCATGTATTGCATGAAGATTGAAAAAGTTTGAGAACATCAAAAGTATGAAACAATTGCTTGGATTGTCATCGGGGTTGTGCATAATTTAAATACTTTGTGTGGTGAAGATGGAGCATAGCCAGACTATATGATTTTGTAGGGATAGCTCTCTTTGGCCATGTTATTTTGAGAAGACATGATTGCTTTATTAGTATGCTTTAAGTATTATTATTTTTATGTCAATGTGAACTTTTGTCTTGAATCTTATGGATCTGAATATTCATGCCACAATTAAGAAGAATTACATTGAAATTGTGCCAAGTAGCACTCCGCATCAAAAATTCTCTTTTTATCATTTACCTACTCGAGGACGAGCAGGAATTAAGCTTGGGGATGCTTGATACGTCTCCAACGTATCTATAATTTTGGATTGCTCCATGCTATATTATCTACTGTTTTGGGCAATATTGGGCTTTATTATCCACTTTTATATTACTTATGGGACTAACCTATTAACTAGAGGCCCAGCCCAGATTTGCTGTTTTATGCCTATTTCAGTGTTTTGAAGAAAAGGAATATCAGATGGAGTCGAAACGGAACGAAATCAACTGGAGAAGTTAATTTTGGAACGAAAGCCACCCGATGGAGTTGGACCCCACGTCAAGGAAGGAACGAGGTGCTCACGAGGGTGGGGGGCGCCGCCTCCCCTAGGGCGCGCCCCCCTGTCTCGTGGGACCCTCGTGGCTCCCCTGACGTACCTCCTGCACCCATATATACCCACGTGACCTAAAACTTCCAGAACGCAAGATAGATCGAGAGTTCTGCCGCCAAAAGCCTCCGTAGCCAACGAAAACCAATCTAGACCCGTTCCGACACCCTGCTGGAGGGGGCAATCCTTCTCCGGTGGCCATCTTCATCATCCCGGTGCACTCCATGACGAGGAGGGAGTAGTTCTCCCTCGGGGCTGAGGGTATGTACCAGTAGCTATGTGTTTGATCTCCCTCTCTCGTGCTCTTGAGATGATACGATCTTGATGTATCGCGAGCTTTGCTATTATATTTGGATCCTATGATGTTTCCCCCCCCTCTACTCTCTTGTAATGAATCGAGTTTCCCCTTTTGAAGTAATCTTTTCGGATTGAGTCTTTAAAGACTTGAGAACACTTGATGTATGTATTGCCGTGGATATCTGTGGTGACAATGGGATACCACGTGCCACTTGATGTATCTTTTGGTGACCAATTTGCGGGTTCCGCCCATGAACCTATGCATAGGGGTTGGCACACGTTTTCGTCGTGATTCTCTGGTAGAACTTTGGGGCACTCTTTGAGGTCCTATGTGTTGGTTGAATAGATGAATATGAGATTGTGTGATGCATATCGTACAATCATACCCACGGATACTTGAGGTGACATTGGAGTATCTAGGTGACATTAGGGTTTTGGTTGATTTGTGTCTTAAGGTGTTATTCTAGTACAAACTCTAGGGATATTTGTGACACTTATAGGAATAGCCCAACGGATTGATTGGAAAGAATAACTTTGAGGTGGTTTCGTACCCTACCATAATCTCTTCGTTCTTTCTCAGCTATTAGTGACTTTGGAGTGACTCTTTGTTGCATGTTGAGGGATAGTTTTGAGATCCAATCATGATAGCATTGTTGAGGGAACTTACACTAGCGAAAGTAGGAACCCTAGGCCTTGTTTCCACACATTGTAATACCGTTTACGCTCACTTTTATCACTTGCTACCTTGCTGTTTTTTATTTCAGATTACAAAAACTATTATCTACTATCCATATTGCACTTGTATCACCATCTCTTCGCCAAACTAGTGCACCTATATAATTTACCATTGTATTGGGTGTGTTGGGGACACAAGAGACTCTTTGTTATTTGGTTGCAGGGTTGCTTGAGAGAGACCATCTTCATCCTACGCCTCCTACGGATTGATAAACCTGAGGTCATCCACTTGAGGGAAATTTGCTACTGTCCTACAAACATGTGCACTTGCAGGCCTAACAATGTCTACAAGAAGAAGGTTGTGTAGTAGACATCAGTGGGTCATCAAGAATATTTTCTAACCTAGATAGTTGTCTACAATGGGGTTCTTAGCTCCCTTTCTATCAACAATATTCAAATCAAATTCTTGTAGCAAGAGAACCCATCTAATAAGTCTAGGTTTAGCATCTTTCTTTTCCATAAGATATTTAATAGCAGCATGATCAGTATGAATAGTTACTTTAGAATCAACAATATAAGATCTGAACTTATCACAAGCAAATACAACTGTTAAAAGCTCTTTTTCAGTAGTAGCATAATTTCTTTGAGCATTGCCTAGAGTCTTACTAGCATAATGAATAACATTTAATTTCTTATCAACTCTTTGCCCTAGAACAGCACCTACAGCATAACCACTAGCATCACACATAATTTCAAAGGGTAAATTCCAATCAGGTGGCCGAACAATAGGTGCAGAGACTAATGCTTTCTTAAGTATTTCAAATGCTTATACACAATCATCATCAAGGACAAATGGTATATCTTTTTGCAATAAATTAGTTAGAGGCCGAGAAATTTTTGAGAAGTCCTTAATGAACTTCCTATAAAATCCAGCGTGACCAAGGAAACTTCTTATACCTTTGATGTCCTTGGGACACGGCATCTTTTCAATAGCATCAACCTTGGCTTTATCAACTTTAATACCTCTTGCCGGAACTTTTTGCCCCAAGACAATACCTTCATTGACCATAAAGTGGCACTTTTCCCAATTCAAGACAAGATTAGTTTCTTCACATCTCTGCAAAACTCAATCAAGATTGCTCAAGCAATCATCAAAAGAGGAACCATAGATGGAAAAGTCGTCCATGAAAACCTCACAAATCTTTTCACAAAAGTCAGAGAATATAGCCATCATGCATCTTTGAAAGGTAGCAGGTGCATTACATAAACCAAAAGGCATACGTCTATAAGCAAAAGTACCAAAAGGGCATGTAAAAGTAGTCTTTGATTGATCTTTAGCCGACACAGGTATTTGAGAGAAACCAGAATGACCATCTAGAAAGCAATAGTGTGTATGTTTGCATAATCTTTCTAGAATTTGATCAATAAAAGGTAAGGGGTAATGATCTTTCTTAGTAGCTTTATTTAATTTACGGAAACCAATTACCATCCTATAACTTGTTATAATTCTTTGTGGAATCAATTCATCTTTATCATTAGGAACAACAGTAATACCTCCCTTCTTAGGTACACAATGGACAGGACTTACCCACTCACTATCAGCAACGGGATAAATTATACCTGCCTCCAGAAGCTTGACTATTTCTTTTCTTACCACTTCTTTCATTTTAGGATTCAGACGTCGTTGAGGATCACGAACTGGTTTGGCATCTGCTTCCAAATTTATTTTATGTTGACATATAGTGGGACTAATGCCCTTAAGATCATCAAGAGCATATCCAATAGCAGCACGATGCTTCTTCAGAGTTTTCAATAATCTTTCTTCTTCATGCTCTGAAAGGTTAGCACTAATAATAACATGATATATCTTTTTTTCATCAAGATAAGCATATTTAAGATTATCAGGCAAAGGTTTAAGCTCAAACACGGGATCACCCTTGGGTGGATGAGGATCCCCTAGGATTTCAACAGGCAAATTGTGTTTCAGAATAGGTTCCTGTTTAAAGAATACTTCATCTATTTCTTTTCTTTCATTCATGAACATATCATTTTCATGGTCTACCATATAGTGTTCTAAAGGATCACTAGGAGGTACGGCAATAGAAGCAAGACCAATAATTTCATCCTTACTAGGTAATTCTTCCTCACGATGTTGTTTACTAAATTTAGAGAAATTAAACTCATGAATCATATCATCCAAACCAACAGTAACAATATTCTTAGTGCAGTCTATGGTAGCATTGACAGTGTTTAAGAAAGGTCTACCAAATATAATTGGACAAAAGCTATCTTGCGGAGAAGTAAGAACAAGAAAATCAGCAGGATATTTTGTTTTCCCACACAAGACTTCAACATCTCTAACAATTCCAATTGGTGCAATAGTATCTCTATTAGCAAGTTTAATAGTAACATCAATATCTTCTAACTCAACAGGTGCAATTTCATTCTTAATTTCTTTGTATAAGTCATGAGGTATAACACTAGCACTAGCACCCATATCACATAAGCCATGATAACAATGATCTCCTATTTTAACAGAAATAACAGGCACGACTACCACGGGTCTATGTTTATCCTTATCACAAGGTTTAGCAATTATAGCAGTTTCACCTTCGAACTGAATAACATGCCCATCAATATTATCAGACAGGAGATCTTTAACAATAGCAATATTAGGTTCTATTTTAACTTGCTCAGGAGGTGTATAAGTTCTAATATTGCTTTTACGAACAACAGTTGAAGCTTTAGCATGATCCTTTACTCTAACAGGGAAAGGGGGTTTCTCAACATAAAAAGTAGGAACAATAGGATCATTATAAGTGATAGTCTTTTCTTCAACTTTAATAGGTGCAGCTACTTTTACTTCTATAGGAGGATGATATTTAAACCACTTCTCCTTAGGGAGATCAACGTAAGTAGCAAAATATTCACAGAAAGAAGCTACTATCTCAGAGTCAAGTCCATATTTAGTGCTAAACTTACGGAAAATATCGGTATCCATAAAAGATTTAACACAATCAAACTTAGGTGTCATACCTAACTCCTTACCTTCGTCGAGGTCCCAATCTTCAGAGTTGCGTTTAATTCTATCCAATAAATTCCATCTGAATTCAATAGTCTTCATCATAAAAGAGCCAGCACAAGAAGTATCGAGCATGTTGCGATTGTTTTCACAAAGCCGATCATAAAAACTTTGCATAATTATTTCTCTCTGGAGCTCATGATTGGGGCATGAATATAACATTGATTTAAGCCTCCCCCAAGCTTGAGCGATGCTTTCTCCTTCGCGAGGCCAGAAATTATATATATAATTGCGATCACGATGAACAAGATGCATAGGGTAATACTTTTGATGAAATTCCAGCTTCAATCTTTTATAGTCCCACGATCTCATATCATCACATAGCCTATACCATATCAATGCGTCTCCCTTCAAAGATAAAGAGAAGACCTTCTTCTTAGCAACATCATCAGGTATACCTGCAAGCTTAAATAATCCACAAACTTCATCCACATATATTAAGTGCTCATCAGGATGTTTTGTTCCATCTCCTGTAAAGGATTAGCTAGCAGTTTTTCCCACACAGCCACAGGAAATTCAAAAGGAGTTTCATTTTCAATAGGTTTAGTAGGTTGAGGAGAAACTCTTTGCTCTACTATACAGGGTGAAGATACCCCGAACAAGCCCCTCAGAGAATTACTTTCCATAGTTACAAGTGACAGTAAATTTCAGCACACTATATAAAATTTTCCTTACCAAATTCCACCTACCAAAGGCGCTACACTCCCCGGCAACGGCGCCAGAAAAGAGTCTTGATGACCCACAAGTATAGGGGACCTATCGTAGTCCTTTCGATAAGTAAGAGTGTCGAACCCAACGAGGAGTAGAAGGAAATGATAAGCGGTTTTCAGCAAGGTATTCTCTGCAAGTACTGAAATAAGTGGTAACAAATAGTTTTGTGATAGGATAAATTGTAAAGAGCAACAAGTAACAAAAGTAAATAAAGTGCAGCAAGGTGGCCCAATCCTTTTGTAGCAAAGGACAAGCCGGAACAAACTCTTATAGTAGGAAAAGCGCTCCCGAGGACACATGGGAATATCGTCAAGCTAGTTTTCATCACGCTCATATGATTCGCATTCGAAACTTTGATAATTTGATATGTGGGTGGACCGGTGCTTGGGTGCTGTTCTTACATGAACAAGCATCCCACTTATGATTAACCTCTATTGCAAGCATCCGCAACTACAACAAAAGTATTAAGCTAAACCTAACCATAACATGAAACTTATGGATCCAAATCAGCCCCTTACGAAGCAACGCATAAACTAGGGTTTAAGCTTCTGTCACTCTAGCAACCCATCATCTACTTATTAATTCCCAATGCCTTCCTCTAGGCCCAAATAATGGTGAAGTGTTATGTAGTCGACGTTCACATAACACCACTAGAGGCTAGACAACATACATCTTATCAAAATATCAAACGAATACCAAATTCACATGAGTACTCATAGCAAGACTTCTCCCTTGTCCTCAGGAACGAATGTAGTTACTCACAAAGCATATTCATGTTCATAATCAGAGGGGTAATAATATGCATATAGGATCTGAACATATGATCTTCCACCAAATAAACCAACTAGCATCAACTACAAGGAGTAATCAACACTACTAGCAACCTACTAGCACCAATCCCGGACTTTAGGACAAGAATTGGATACAAGATATGAACTAGGATTTGTAGATGAGATGGTGCTGATGAAGATGTTGATGGAGATTGCCCTCTCTTGATGAGAGGAGTGTTGGTGATGACGATGGTGATGATTTCCCCTTCCGGGAGGGAAGTATCCCCGGCAGAACAGCTCTGTCGGTGCTCTAGATTGGATCCGCCAAGGTTCTGCCTCGTGGCAGCGGAGTCTTGTCCCGAAAAGTTTCTCTTTATTTTTTTCTCATCAAAAGACCTCATATAGGAGAAGATGGGCATCGGAGAGCCACCAGGGGGCCCACGAGGTAGGGGGCGCGCCCTAGGAGGGGTGCCCCCCACCCTCGTGAGAAGGGTGTGGGCCACCTGGCCTTCATCTTTGCTGAGGATTTTTCTTTATTTCTTTTAAGATGTCCCATGAAGTTTCAGGACTTTTCGAGTTGCGCAGAATAGGCCTCTAATATTTGCTCCTTTTCCAGCCCAGAATTCTAGCTGCCGACACTCTCCCTCTTTATGTAAACCTTGTAAAATAAGAGAGAATAGCCATAAGTATTGCGATATAAAGTGAAAGAACAGTCCATAATGCGATAAATATCGATATAAAAGCATGATGGAAAATGGACGTATCAGGGGGCTCGGGAGAGCCCGGATGTCCGGGCTGTCGCGGTCGGATGTCCGGGGCCTGTAGCTTCTGGCGGCTGTGCTACTGTAGTGGACAACGCTCCAGGCGCTGGATGTCCGGGGTCATGGCCGGATGTCCGGGGCCTGGGAGATGTTCTTGGCTCCTTCCGTTGGTTCTAACCATCCGTGGACTTGGGGACTTGTACATCTTCATGCGCATCTTCGGGAGGGCCCTCTTGGTGCCTAATCATGCACAACACCTCGGACTTAGGTAGTAGCCATGTCTCATGCATAGAAAGTGGAAGTTCGGAGAGGAGTGAGTTCACCTTATCTTCGATAGCCTTGGCTCGGGCTCGTGTCATTGGTCCAAGTGGTGTCGTTGGACGTGTAGGTGCGTCCATGGGGATGATCTTGGGATGCTCCGCATCATCACCCCTCCCTTGGGGAAGATCCGTCCTCGGATCGAAATCCTCATCACCATGGTAGGGCGAGAGATCTTTGATGTTGAAGATGTCGCTCACGGAGTACTTGTCACGAGGGATGTCGATCTTGTACGCGTTGTTTTTGTAGCGTGCAAGCTCCTTGAATGGTCCATCCGCGCGTGGTCGAAGTTTGGACTTGCATTCTTGGGGAAAGAGGTCCTTGCAAAGGTGTAGCCACACGAGGTCTCCAATGTTGAATATCATAGGGTGCTTGTTGACGTTGAGCTTGGTCGCAAGCCATTGTACTTGGCGCTCGATGATGTTTCTTGTATCTTCATGCACCTTCTTGAGATGGGTCGCTCGTGCAGTTGCGTCCAAATTGATGCGCACTTGGAGTGGTAGAGGGAGAATATCCAATGGTGACAAAGGGTCAAATCCGTAGATGACCTCGAAGGGGGACTTGCCGGTTGTTGAGTGTCTTGTGCGGTTGTAGGCGAACTCAGCGATAGGTAGGCACTCCTCCCACTCTTTGATGTTCTTCTCGATGAGTACTCGAAGTAGGGTGGAGAGTGTGCAGTTGGTAACTTCCGTTTAGCCGTCGGTTTGAGGATGGTAAGCCGTGGAGAAGAGTATCTTGATTCTGAGCTTGGCGCATATGGTCTTCCAAAAGTAGCTAAGGAACTTGACGTCGCAGTCCGAGACGATAGTCTTTGGCACTCCATGTAGACACAATATTTCCCTACAAAAGAGATTAACAACATGTGAAGCATCGTCTATCTTGTTGCAAGGAATAAAATGTGCCATTTTTGATAAATGGTCCACGATGACAAATATTGAATCTTTCCCATTTCGAGTCCTAGGCAAACCAAGTACAAAGTCCATGCTAATGTCTTCCCATGGTTGGTATGGCATTGGTAGAGGCATATAGAGGCCATGAGATTGAGCTTTGGACTTAGCTTTACGACATGTAGAGCATCGGTTGGTGAAACGATTGACGTCCCAAAATATCTTGGGCCAAAAGTAGTTCTTCGAGAGCGTGGCGAATGTCTTGTCGCGTCCGAAATGTCCCATTAAGCCTCCTCCATGAGATTCCTGCAAAAGAGACAAACGAAGAGAAGACTCAGGGATGCAAAGTTTGTTAGCTCGCATAAGATATACATCCTTGATGTAATAGCGTTCCCAAGATGTATGCGACAAACACTTGGCATAAGGAGTAGAAAAAGTTGCATCATTCTCATACAAGTCTTTGATATGCTCGAAGCCAATGACATCTAACTCAAGTTGTGTAACAAGCATGCATATGCGGGAAAGAGCATCCGCTACGATGTTTTCTTTACCCTTGATGTACTTGATGACATAAGGAAAAGACTCAATAAATTCACTCCATTTAGCATGACGCTTGTTCAACTTGGTTTAAACCTTAAGATACTTGAGAGTCTCATGATCGGTATGAATGATAAACTCATGGGGACGAAGGTAATGTTCCCATTCATGCAAAACGCGGACTAAAGCATATAGCTCTTTGTCATAGATGGGGTAATTAAGTTGCGCTCCGGAAAGTTTCTCACTAAAGTAAGCTATGGGGCGCTTCTCTTGCGTTAACACACCTCCTATGCCATTACCACTAGCATCGCAATGAATCTCAAAAGGCTTGTCGAAGTTGGGTAAAGCAAGCACGGGAGCATGAGTAAGTAAATTCTTAAGCTCATTGAATGCGGTATCTTGGGATGGTCCCCAAACAAAAGGCGAATTCGTCTTCCTCAAAGCATGTAAAGGCAAAGAAATGGTGCTAAAATCCTTCACAAAGCGACGATAGAAACCCATAAGGCCAAGAAAACTACGCACTTGATGCAAGTTGGTTGGTTGTGGCCAAGTCTTCATAGCATTGATCTTGGACTCATCAACATGAACACCCTTGGAGGAAACAACAAAACCTAAGAAGACGAGCTTATCAACACCAAAAAGGCATTTCTCCATATTAACATAGAGGCGCTCTTTTCGAAGAGTTTGCAAAACGGTGCGGACATGGGTGACATGCTCTTTGATAGATTTGCTAAACACAAGAATGTCATCGAAGTAAACCACAATAAATATACCAATGTAATGGCGAAAGACATGATTCGTAAGGCGCATAAAAGTGCCCGGTGCCTCCGAGAGACCCATAGGCATGACTAACCACTCATACAAACCAAACTTGGTTTTGAAGGCGGTTTTCCATTCATCACCCTCTTGTATGTGGATTTGATAGTAACCACTCTTAAGATCAATTTTGGAAAAGATAGTGGCACCACTAAGCTCATCAAGCATATCATCTAGGCATGGAATGGGATACCTATAGCGAATGGTGATAGAGTTGATAGGTCTACACTCGGAGCACATGCGAAAGCTAACGTCACGTTTTGGCACAAGAATGACCGGGCGGCACAAGGGCTCAAACTTTCACGCACATGTCCATGGTCTATGAGATGCTTTACTTGCCTTTGTGTTTCTTTGGTTTCTTTGGGATTGACGTGGTAGGGGGCTTTGTTCGGAAGCGGTGCTCCGGGGATGAGGTCGATGCGGTGCTCAATGCCTCGTAGCGGAGGTAGTGCCGGAGGTAGCTCGTCGGGGAAAACATCTTGAAATTCCTGCAAAAGAGAAGAAAACACTAGAGGAAGAGTGTGAGAAGTGTTAGTTTGTGGTGCATTGTCCTTGCACACTAGGACGTAGTGTAGGACACTACATGGGTTCTCACACACTCCTCTTATCTCACTTTTGGTGGCAAATAGGACTAGGTTCTTCTTTTCGCTCATCGTGGAGGTGTTCGATTTTGGCTTGTGGCGCTCACTCTCATTTTGGTGGCTCGCTCTCTCACTATGATCTCCACGATGGGTGGCTTGCTTGTCGGCGATCACTTGACTTGGTGACATTGGACGGAGGACGTACTCCTTGCCCTTCATCTTGGAGATGTAGTGGTTCGTTCGGCCGTTGTGGACGACTCCTCTATCAAATTGCCATGGCCGTCCAAGGAGAAGATGACAAACGGTCATTGGAACGACGTCGCACTCCAAAGTGTCTTCGTAGGTGCCAATTTTGAAGGAGACTTGTACTCGGTGCTCGACTTGGATGGTGCCGGAGTCACTAAGCCATTGCACTTTGTATGGATGTCGATGCTTCGTCTTGGGCAGTTGGAACTTGGAGCAAAGTTCTTCGCTTGCGAGATTATGACAACTCCCTCCATCGATGATGACCTTGATGGATCATCCATTGATGCCGTCCTTGGTGTGGAATATGTGGCATCTTTGGTCTTCTTCTTGGTGATGTTAGAGGGTCAAGACTTTGGAGACAACAAGTGCGGGACTTTAGTCTTCGTCGGAAAAGACTTGTTCTTCTTCATTGTTCACTTGGCGGTGCATGGCGACTTGCTCAAGGGCTTCCATTTGACCGTCACTCATGGAGTCATAAGTTCCATCGTCGTTGAAGACCATGGTTAGCTTGTTGGTGGACTCGTAGGACTTGTGGCCTCGGCCTCCACAAGTGAAACACTTGAAGGAACTCGTCTTGACGGTCTCATCGGTTGGGGTTGATGATGATGAAGCTCTCGGCTTGAAGTTGCTCGTAGTAGGATGGCTTGTAGTTGACGAAGCTTTCTTGGAACTCGACTTGTCGATGTTGGTAGTAGAAGTCTTTGTAGTCGGTGTTGGAGTCGTTGACGCTTGGGTGTTGGAGAAGCCGTAGGACTTGGATGAGAACTTGGCATACTTGAAATCATCTTGCACTTGGTGTTCCGCTTTGGTAGCTTGGTGCACTAGCTCGATGAGATTTGAGTATGGTTGGAAGCCGGCGATCTTCTTGATGGGATGATTGAGTCCATTCAAAAAACATGCCATAGTTTGCTAATCATCTTCCGTGACATTGGCTCGTATCATTGCAATCTCCATCTCCTTGTAGTACTCTTCAACGCTCTTTGTTCCTTGCTTGAGTAGTTGGAGTTTCTTGAAGAGGTCGCGGTTGTAGTAGGTAGGTATGAAGCGTGCTCTCATGACATCCTTCATTTGCGCCCAAGTAGTGATGGGTGGTTCACCTCTTGCCTCTCGGCGCTCTATGATTTGTTCACGCCAAATGAGGACACAGTCTTGGAACTCAAGGGATGCCATCGCGATCTTCTTCTCTTCTTCATAATTGTGCAAACGTAAGATCTTGTCAACTTTCAATGCCCATGAAAGGTACTCTTCGGGATTGTTGCTTCCGTTGAACTTGGGCATGGTGAACTTGAGGTTTCCATAGCGTTGCTCTTCATTGTGTTGGGGTCGGGGATGATGACGCCCATGTTGTTTATGATGGTTCAACTCGTGGTGCTCGTGGCACGAAGGGTTGTCATCCTCATGTTGCTCTTGTCGTGGAGGATCTCCATTGTCTTCATGCTCTGGATTGACTTGTTGTTCGTGGCAAGCTTGTGGATGAGCTTGTCGAGCTCGAGGAGGAACTTGACGATGCACGCGAGCTTGGAATCTTCGTTCTTGAAATTCTTCGCGAAGTGCTTCCTCTTGTTCACGGGCTTGTCGGCCTCGGTCGGCTACGGCTCGACTTGAATTGCGTAGAGCTTGTTGCGCCGCAAGTTCTTGAGCGTCACGGAGTTGTTGTTCTTGACGTTGTGCCTCGGCATCTTGAGCATTTTGGTGTAGATGCGCTCGCTCTTCCTCTTCATGTTGTCGTTGTCGCTGCCGTTCTCGTGCTAGCGCAAAGGCCTCTTGAGTTTGACGCTGATGGCGATCTTGAGAGTCGGTGTCGCGTAGGGGATTGAGGCTTGCTGGACGATCGTTGCGCGTGGCTCGGCGAAGAGTGTTCGATGTTGGTGTACTTGAGCCGGAGAGGGTGAAGTCGGAGTGGTGGCTTGAACGGCTCCTTCTTGAAGTGGAAGAAGAGCAGTTGAGCAACAAAGAGCGAATCTCATCCATCCTTGCGTCATTCTCTTGCTTGTTACCATCGAGCTTGTGGTCGAAGTAGTCCATTGTACGTTGCTCAGAAAGTCGCAAGTCGGCAGCAAGGTTGTCGATGCGTTCACTCATGGCTTGTTGCTCTTGATGCAAAGCACATTGTGCACCAAAGAGGTGACTCTTGGTGACGAAGGAGTTCATGTCGTCGTCTTGCTCCATGAAGAGTGGGTTGGTAGAAGTACTTGTCCTATCCATCATTCCAAGACAAATGTGAGTGGTAGAAAGAGAAGAACGAGTACCAAATGTACCTTGACCGAAGTTGAAAGTGGATCGAGGATGACTCCAATGTAGGACAAGGAAATAGCACAATTGGTACTAGCTCCTGTCGGTTTCTCACACCTACACAAGTAAAAGCTTTTGGTGGAGCTTGGTTAGGATGGTGGCACAAAATTTGATGCAATTGTAAGTGAGCTTCAATAATGTTGGAAAAAATTCGCAAGATGCAATGTAACAAGTAGACCAAGCATATAAGGTACACGGAAACACATACGCAAAAAGATAAGTGGGGTCGTGCAACCAAGGGTGAGCCAAAATGTGGAGTCCACAAAAATGCTCTTGTTGCAGAACACTAGAGAGACGCTAGCACGATTGCACAATAGGCGGATACAAGAACTTGTGCACAACCTACTTAGCAAAAATGCAACGACTTCTATCCCAAGTATGCTCAATGCAAGGTGTTACTATGATATGATCCAAGATGATCGAGTATGACAATCTTAATGTTGTATGATGCTATGGTTCTTGCTTAAAAGCTATGTGCTTATCTTTCCTTTTTGCTTAAAAGCTTGTTTGGCTCTTTGATGTTTGAGATCTTTTCTCATGCAATGCTTGATGAACCGATATAGCAAGTCGGCATGCGATGACAACTTTGTGACACCAGAGATGATACCAATATATGCAACAATGATATATGGATGATATGAGAAGTATGATCACTAATGTGCACAAGTCTCCTTGCCGGCAATACTCAATGGCTAGTCTCGATGGGTAACCAACGCAAAGGAGTAAGGCTATGATGGCTATCAATGTAATGGAAAGAGTGATATGTCCAATACCAAGATGAGGTTACCGGTCTTGCTTCCGGTATGGTGTCAAAATGGTGGCACGGATACCAAGGTGTAGTCGAGGTGGTCGTTGTTGATGACGATGTAGGACGGCGGTGATGATGTAGGACACGTCCGTGGCGAATATGAGCGGCGGTGATGTCAATGTCGAACCGTACCTAGATAGCCGAAACACAAAAGGATACGGTACCGCGACTCAAATTCTCAAACCTCGAAGTAGCAAATGTGTCGGAGAGCAAAACGGTCCAAAGTGGTTGGGCTATGCGGAAATGGTGGAGGTATGCGGAAGTATATGTGGTATATGGTGGGCACCGGAACAAAATTGGTGAAAATGGATGGAAAACGGGGCAGTGGATGGAGATGTTGCTGCGAGGGGTCGGATGTCTGGGTGGAAGGCCGGATGTCCGGGGGGCGGATGTCCGGGCTTGACGGGCCGGATGTCCGGGCTCTGGATCTGGGGACGAACGGGATGAAAGCCGCATGGAGAGGTCAAATCCGGGGGAAATTCGGAGGAATTTGTGGATGGAAATTGGGGGGAAATGGATGGGAAGCTAGATCCACTCAAAACAAAGCAAATCCACGGATCCAAACCAACAAAATCTCAACACACCAACAAATCACAAAAAAAATTGGGGGGCTATTTTTGGTGGGGAATTTTCGAATTAGGACGAAAAACAACAAAACAAGGCTAGAAACACAACGGGGAGGCTCCGAAATCGTGATCAACGTGGCTCTGATACCAAGATGATATAGGGTGGAACCCTATGTGGCTGATCTTTCATGAAAGGAGCAGATCCCATGAAGAACACATGGAACACGAGAGGGAAAAGAGGGAAAACACTGGGGAAACACAACAGGAAACACTAAACCAACATGAATAAGTCACACATGTGCTAGATCCTCGAGTACATAAGCAAATATACACGATCCACGGACAACTAAGGACGATACAAGGGTAGCCGGTATTCTCCGTGAGGAGGTCTTGAGTTCTTCCCTAAAAGGGGTCTTGAATCCGCTTGGGGGATCTTCTCCGGTGGAGGCTCGAATCTCCGTGGAGAAGGTAACCAAGTGGATGAGCAAAGCTCTCACGCAAACATGAGCTAAACCTTTGCTAACCCTGGAAAGTTGGGCGAGGTGGAGTATATATAGTCTAGGGGGAGAAGGGATACACAGGCCTCGGCCATTCACTGTGCGCAGACAGGGGAGGCCGTAAGTCCGGGCTGGAGTGGTG
Source organism: Triticum urartu (assembly GCF_003073215.2). Lineage (NCBI taxonomy): Eukaryota > Viridiplantae > Streptophyta > Magnoliopsida > Poales > Poaceae > Triticum > Triticum urartu. The sequence continues at coordinate 222,649,602 of NC_053022.1, forward strand.
GCTTTTGTTGCTCTCGGGTTCGGAGGGGCCGGATTTCTGGGCTGGCGGCCGGCTGTCCGGGGGCTCGGGAGAGGCCGGATTTCTGGGCTAGCGGCCGGCTGTCCGGGGGCTCGGGAGAGGCCGGATGTCCGGGCTGTCGCGGTCGGATGTCCGGGGCCTGTAGCTTCTGGCGGATGTGCTGCTGTAGTGGACGACGCTCCAGGGGCCGGATGTCCGGGGCCTAGGAAATGTTCTTGGCTCCTTCCGTTGGTTCTCCCCATCCATGGACTTGGGGACTTGTACATCTTCATGTGCATCTTCGGGGGGGCCCTCTTGGTGCCTAATCATGAAGTGCACCTCGGACATAGGTAGTAGCCATGTCTCATGCATAGAAAGTGGAAGTTCGGTGAGGAGTGAGTTCACCTTATCTTCGATAGCCTTGGCTCGGGCTCGTGTCATTGGTCCAAGTGGTGTCTTTAGAGGTGTAGGTGCGTCCATGGGGATGATCTTGGGATGCTTCGCATCATGTTGTGTTTTAAAAATATATGAGTTGAACTGTTCTCTCTATCTTGATTTGGCAACATAAACTAGAATGATAGGTACAATACAGTGACCATAGTACATAGATATATGTTTGTTTCATGCTATTATCCTGTCCACCTTACTACTGAATCAGTTCACCAAAATGAGTTTGGTATACTACATGCTAAACCTGTGATGTGTCTGCTTGTTTATCTTGTAGTATGCGAACAGAATATTGGAGAAGAGCACCCCACTATGCAATGGTAGACAAAGTAATGCAGATAACGTTCAAGATAGTGAGACAACCATGTTGATCTCCAAGAAAGGTGATAAAAACAATCTTGTAGACAGTGAGAAAACCCCCACAGTCCTGTGTTGATGTAGTGTTCGAGTTACTGGACAGTACCACTGGCACAAGCTCTTCGACCTCGCTGCCTGAATCACTTTGGCTTCTTCAGTCTCAGCTACAAGCTGAAAGGCATTAGTCAGCTGTGCTGCGGCAAGAAACCAAAGGACAGAGGAAGTCCATGCAGAATTCATATGCATGCTTTCTTGTGCAACAGCAAGTGCTGGAGGATTTAAGTGCCAAACAAGAGAAAGTTAATAAGCTTGCTAAGAATCTTGCCAGCATTATAGGCACCCAGGATATTGTTTCTTGAGCTCTTCTGAAGTGGTTTTAGTTCTGGACTTGTTTTGCTGCGGCATTTATTTGCTTTGTTCCCTATATTTGCGCTAGTAGCGAACTTTGATGCCTACTGGATGTAATATGTGTAATAAGCGTGATAGCTAGCGAAGTTGCTTGCTTATATATTTCCTTGTTATCCTGTTTATTTGTTTGCTTGTAGTCAGTGCAGTTGTTTTTCCGCCATTTGCTAGTGGCCACAATAACCTATTTTTTAAAACTAGGCCACAATAACCATGGGCTACATATTTATTGTAGTTACCATGGGCCTCCTACGGGCCGTAGAAACAATGGGCATTCTATGAGTCGTATGATCGATCGGCACCAACAACGGACCGCATTATGGGGCTTGAACAGGCTATAGTTGGAAATGTCCGTTCATGGGCCGACCATAACGGGCCGTCGTTAATCGGCCGTATTTGATGACGCTATGAAAACGGCCTAACGGATTAACGGGCCACAAACGGTCCGACTGTAACCACGGGCTGAATTTGGCCCACAATCAGAAAAGGCCAGTAACAGGCCATAAGTAACCGAATACTGGAAATGAGCCCAAGAATAAATGGGCCCTGAGAAGGCCGAAAGATAACATGGGCTTGAAAGGGCCCAATGGACTAATAGGCCGTTAATGGGCATAAAGCGATATGATGTTCATTACGGCCAGTTTCACCATGGGCCTTTAATGGGCCAAGAGTTACAAAGTGCCTCATATGGGCCGAAAGACATCATGGGCCATACATGGGCTGGAAGTTACAAAGGGCTGGAATCATATTGGACGGCCCAGATGAAGCTACTGGGCTTAATTCCAATAGGCCGTAACGGCTCGTGAGTTGGCGGGCCGTAAATGGGCTATATATGAACAGGCCGTTAAAAGGCTTTCCGTGGGCCGGCCCATTACCTTTTGACCAAGTCAAACGGACCGGCCTTTTCACCATAATGGGCCTCTGTTGGGCCGTGCCACGTGTCGACGTATCATAGGCGCCTCCTGTCCAATGAATGGATGACATCTGTCCCAACGGTGAGCCAACACGTGTTTCCTCCGGCCAATGAGAATTTTACACGTGGAAAATCCTCATTGGTCCGGGCTATTAGGGGGTTATCGGATCCAAAACCAGACCCGATAGCTTAACGGTGACTAGTTACGGTGGATGCTATAATCAATCATGCATAAAAGAGATCAAAGAAACTCAAATACTTTCATGGATATAAAAATATAGATCTGATCATAAACTCAAAGTTCATCGATCCCAACAAACACACTGCAAAAGAGTTACATCATATGGATCTCCAAGAGACCATTGTATTGAGAATCGAGAGAGAGAGAGAGAGAGGAAGCCATCTAGCTACTAACTACGGACCCGAAGGTCTACAAAGAACTACTCATGCATCATCTAAGAGGCACCAATGGAGGTGGTGAACCCCATCCGAGATGGTGTCTAGATTGGATCTGGTGGTTCTGGACTCTGTGGCGGCTGGATCAATATTTCGTCGACTCCCCTAGAGTTTTGGGAATATTGGGGTATTTACTGAGCAAAGAGACGGTCCGGGGGGCACCCAAGGTGGGCACAACCCACCAGGGCGCGCTTGGGCCTCCTAGCACGTCCTGGTAGGTTGGGCTCTCCTCGGAGCACCCCTAGGCGCAGCTAGGGCCCATTATGTTCCTTCTGGTCCAAAAAAATCTCCGTAAAGTTTCGTTGCGTTTGGACTCCGTTTGATATTGATTTCCTACGATGTAAAAAACATGCAGAAAAAAGCAACTGCCACTTGGCACTATGTCAATAGGTTAGTACCAAAAAATGATATAAAATGATTATAAAACATCCAAGATTGATAATATAATTGCATGGAACAATCAAAAATTATAGATACGTTGGATACGTATCAGCATCCCCAAGCTTAACTCCCACTCGTCCTCAAGTAGGGAAGTGATAAAAACAGAATTTTTGATGTGGAATGCTACCTAACATGTCATATCATATTCTTTCTTTATAGCATGGACATTTGGACTTTTATATTGTTCAAAGCAATAGTCTAGTTTTGACAAGATAATTTAAATACTCAAGCATATCAACAAGCAACCATGTATTTCAAAATATCAACGCTAAAATAAGTTATCCCTAGCCCATCATGCTCAACCATTGATCCAATCATGAAACACACTCGCATATTAGCTACAACCAATACGCAAGTACGATCATATTGCCTCCTAGTTGGTGCTTTTATAAGAGGAGATGGAGACTCAAATTCAAAATAAAAAATGCATAAAGTAAAAGAAAGGCCCTTCGCAGAGGGAAGTAGGGATTTGTAGAGGTGCCAGAGCTTAAAGCGAAGAACTTAGAGATAAAAACATTTTGGGAGGAGTATCCATCCCACCAACGAAAACGACTTAGAGTTCCCAACACTTTCCATGCTAGATATATCATAGGCGGTTCCAAAATAGAAAATAAAGTTTATTCTTTTTTCCACCATAGTTTTGATAAAGTTTATTCCTCTTTCAATAAGTAAGAGTGTCGAACCCAACGAGGATCTAAAGGTAGAACAAATATTCCCTCAAGTTTTATCGACCACCAATACAACTCTACGCACGCTTGACGTTCGCTTTACCTAGAACAAGTATAAAACTAGAAGTACTTTGTAGGTGTAACGGGATAGGTTTGCAAGAATATAAAGAGCACGCAAATAAAAACTAGGGGCTGTTTAGATAAAGAAGCAATAAAGTTAGTATAACAAGTGTGGAAAAGTGGTGGTAGGAGTTGCGAAGTTGTCCCTAAGCAATTGACTACTTTACTAGACTGATAGGAAGTTTTATGTGGGAGAGGCCAGTGGTAGCATGTCATCCCTGACTTGGAATTCTATGCACTTATGATTGGAACTACTAGCAAGCATCCGCAACTACTAACATTCATTAAGGTAAAATCCAACCATAGCATTAAGATATATTGGTCCCCCTTCAATCTTGTATGCATCAATTTCTATGCTAGGTTGAAGCTTCTGTCACTCTTGCCCTCCAATACAAAGTCCTATCAACATACAAATAACCCTATGGTGTGATCCACGCGCGCGCTCATATGATGGGCACCAAAGGACAGCAACATAACCACAAGCAAATTAAATCAATCATAGCAATTCACCAATTACCGATAGGACAATGAAAATCTACTCAGACATCATAGGATGGCATGACATCATTGGATAAAAATATGAAGCATAAAGCACCATGTTCAAGTAGAGGGTACAGTGGGTTGCGGGAGAGTGGACCGCTGTAGATAGATGGGGGAAGGTGATGAAGATGTTGGTGAAGATGACAGAGGTGTTGGTGTAGATTGCGGTGACGATGATGGCCCCGGCGGCGTTCCGGCGCCACCGGGAGAGAGGGGGAGAGAGCCCCCCTTCTTCTTCTTCTTCCTTGACCTTCTCCCTAGATGGGAGAAGGGTTTCCCCTCTGTTCCATGGCCTCCATGGCGGCGGAGGGGCGAGAGCTCCTCCGAGATTGGATCTGTCTCTCTGTCTCTCTCTGTTTTTGCGTTTTAGATTCTGGCCTTTCACCGTTTCTTATAGTCCCGGAGATCCGTAACTCCGATTGGGCTGAAATTTTAACATGATTTCTATCCGGATATTGGCTTTCTTGCGGAGAAAGAAGGGAACCAACCACCTTACAGGGTGGCCACGAGGGCCCAGGACGTGCCTGACCCCTTAGGGCATGCCATCCTGCCTCGTGGCCCCCTCGGGCATCGTCTCGCATTGATTCTTCTTCCCAAAAATCACATATATTCCAAAAAAATCTCTGTCAGTTTTCATCCCGATTGGACTCCGTTTGATATGGATTTTCTGCAAAACAAAAAACATGCAACAAACAGGAACTGGCACTGGGCACTGGATCAATATGTTAGTCCCAAAAATAGTATTAAAAGTTGCCAAAGTATATAAAAGTTGTAGAATATTGGCATGGAACAATAAAAAATTATAGATACGATGGAGACGTATCAAATTCACTTTCCATGGCTAACCATATCCACGGGTGCCTTCCATACCAACACTTTCCATTTCGAGACTGGGCATCCCTAATATCTTTGCCTTACTCTCATGCAATGACAAGTGAATAAACACTCATCGTGAGAATAACACATCTATCATGGAAAATATTAGCCACCCCTCACCGCTCTACGAGCGAATCAAACACACAAAAGAGAAGTTTATTTTTAAAATTAGAGATGGCAAATGCAAATTTTCTTCGAACGGCAAAAGAATACCGCATATAGGTAGATATAGTGGACTCATGTGGCAAAACTGGTTTAAAGGATTTTGGATGCACAAGTAGAGATCATACTTGGTGCAAAATGAAGGCTAGCAAAAGATTGAGAAGCGACCAACCAAGAAACAGATAATCTCATAAGCGAGCATTAAGCATAATTAATACCGAACAATGCACCACAAGTAGGATATAATTTCATTGCATGACTATTAACTTTCGTGCTTGCATAGGGAATCACAAACCTTAACACCAATATTCTTACTAAAGCATAATTACTCATCAACATGACTCACATATCACATCATCATATCTCAAAACTATTACTAAGAATCAGGCTTATTTTGTCCAATGATCTTCATGAAAGTTTTTATTATATCCTTCTTGGATATCTATCACTTTGGGACTAATTTTCATATGTTGCTTTTCATAAGCTCAAACAAATATAAGTGAAGATCATGAGCATGATATTTCTTTCTTCCTCTCAAATTAATTTAAGCGAAGCAAGAGAGAATTTCTTGGAAATTTTACTAACTCTCAAATAAATCTAAGTGAAGCAAGAGCGCATTTCTTCAAAAAATACTAAAGCACACCGTGCTCAAAAATATATAAGTGAAGCACTAGAGCAAATCCATAGCTCATAAAATTTTAAGTGAAGCAAAGAGAGCAATTCTAACAACTCATGACATAATTTTGGCTCTCTCAAATAGGTGTGTCCAGAAAGGTGTCAAGACTTAAAACACAAAATAAAACAAGAAAAAAACTCATATCATACAAGACGCTCCAAGCAAAACACATAGTATGTGACGAATAAAAATATAGCTTCGAGTAAAATACCGATGGTCGTTAGAAGAAAGAGGGGATTCCACTCAGGGGCATCCCCAAGCTTAGTTAGTTGCTCATTTTTGTATAAGAGCTTGGGATGCCAGGGCATCCCCAAGCTTAGGCTCTTCTACTCCTTATTCCTTCATCCATCGTAAGATAACCCAAAACTTGAAAACTTCAGTCACACAAAACTCAACAAAACCTTCGTGAGATCCGTTAGTATAAGAAAACAAATCACTACTGTAAGTGTTGTACAAAACCAATTCATATTTTGTTCTTGCATTATATCTACTGTATTCCAACTTTTCTATGGAAAAAACTCATCAAAGAAAACCACAGAGCCATCAAAACAAGCACACAACACAAAGAAAACAGAATCTGTCAAAACAGAACAGTCTGTAGCAATCTGACTATTTCAAATACTTCTATAACTCCACAAATTCTAAAAAATTAGGACTTCCTGTGAAATTTGTATATTGATCTACTTCAAGAGGAATGGGTATTTTATTGCTCTCTGGTTGAAAATGATAATTATTTCCGCGAGCGGCAAAGTTTTTGTTTTTTCAGCAAGATCAAACAACTATCACCAAAGAAGATCCTAAAGGCTTTACTTGGCACAAACACTAATTAAAAACATAAAAACACAATCATAACAGTAGCATAGTTGTGCTAACACTCAAAAACAGGAAGAAAAAAGAAAAAATAAATTTTATTCATTGGGTTGCCTCCCAACAAGCGCTATAGTTTTACGCCCTTAGCTAGGCATAAAGCAAGGATCTAAGTTTTGTCATCTTTGTTTCGAGATCCATAAGATGCTCTCATGATTGATGCATATGGTGGCCTAATTATTGTTCTATGGAAGTCTTCCATACCCTTCCTCAATGGAAATTGGAACTTGATATTGCCTTCTTTCATATCAATCACGACACCGATAGTGCATAGAAACGGTCTACCAAGAATAATTGGACAAGACGGATTGCAATCAATATCAAGAACAATAAAATCTATGGGAACATAATTCCTATCTGCAAGAATAAGAACATCATTATTTCTTCCCATAGGCTTTTTAATAGTAGAATCCACCAAGTGCAAATTCAAAGAACATTCTTCAAGATTGGTAAGACCAAGCACATCACATAAAGATTTCGGAATTGTAGAAACACAAGCACAGAAGCCACACAAAGAAAAACACTCATAATTTTTAATCTTGACTTTGTTATTAGGTTCCCACTCATCGTGCAATTTTCTAGGAATTGAAACTTCTAATTCCATTTTTTCTTCAAAAGCTTTCATCCTAGCATCAACAATATGTTTAGTAAAAGCTTTATTTTGTTCATAGGCATGGGCTGAATTTATCATGGATTGCAACAAATAAATACAATCAATCAAATATGAACTATCATAATTAAAGTCTTTGTAATCCAAAAGAGTGGGCACATCACTAGCTAAAGTTTTGACCTCTTCAAACCCACTTTTATCAATTTTCTCAACATGATTTTCACCCTCCGAAATATTGGGACGCCTTCTAGCTAAAGTTGACTCTTTTCCAGTCCCTTTTTCATAAATATTAACTTTACTAAATAAGGAATCAAAAGAAGAAACACCAATCATTTTAAGATCTTCATCACTTTTGCGAAAGAAATCACTAGAAAACACTTTTTCTAAAAATTCTCTTTTAGCTCTAAGCATAGTGGTTCTTCTCTTACTTTCATCCATAGAAATATAAAGATATTTAATTGATTTATCTACTTTAGGCACAAAAAATTCATCTTGAGATTGTCCACATCATAGCAAATCTATCAACAATTCTAGACAAATCATCAATCTTACTCAACTTTTCTTCTATGGAAGTGTTGAAAACTTTTTGTGTATTGATAAATTCTTTCATTCAAATGGTTTGAAAAAAAAGACTAGGAATTAGAAGTGTCCAAAAATGTTAAGATTTTTGGTAGAGCTCCGGAAAAAGATGATAGAATTTATGGGTGAAGTTTGAGGAGCAAACTCGAAGCAGAAAAGACTTGAGAGTATAAATTGCAAGTGTGTTTGCGGTGATTCCAAAACAATGGAATTTTTAATATAGCTCCCTAATAATCGTAGGAGACTTTTATATGTTATAAAGATAATTTCACCATGTGAACTCCCTCGATTTAAATGGATCGAAGATCCACACAATTTATTTAGATGAGATGCAAAACATTTATGAGATGGCATGATGACATGATGCAATGCAAAAAAATAAAAGGGCAGGCACAAATGAAACACGAGGCGAAATCCGGAACATATGGAAGTCTTCTCGAGCATCGGTCTCGGGGCGTCACAACACTCCACCACTACGAGAGGATCTCGTCCCGAGATCTAGAATGGCACCGGAGGGAAAAAAGGAAGAGAAAGAGAAGAGGGAAAAAGAAGAGGTAAAACTAAGTTGCTTCTTGACAATTGAGTGAAACCAAAGAACCTTGAGAGGTTGACCAACTTCAAGAAAAGAATACAACGGGGATGAACAGAGTTGAAAACACTCTATTAGGAAAGAGGAACACGGAACATTACTAGAACCTTGTGGTTGAAAGGCATAAGAAAAGTGTTACAAAGGACAGGAAGTACATGCAAGCACTCCGGTAGAAACGAGATGCAGAAGGAATGATAAAGATCAATTATGACAACACCCTGGTTAGAACAAGATAGAGGAGGAAAAAGAATGATATAATTTGTACAGCAATCAGACTGCAAATGGAAGGAATTGAACATGATCCTGACAAAACAAGATGATGGGTCAAAGAGAGCAACATCACAATGCCTCCGGAAGAAATGCGAGAATGGAATATAATGAACGGAGGAGAGAACAACATGTTCTACCTCAGATGAATTTGAGAGAGCATCCTTAAAAAGAAGGATTGAACGGAGTTGTTGGGAAATCAACAACAAAAAGAACAGGCTTGTTGAGGGCTTATGGAAAACATCTCAAGAACTTGAGGTGAAAACCTGCCACAAACGAAAACAATTGCTTGCTTGAGAGCGGCGGAGAGATGAAAACATCTTTCATCGTGAGAATAGGAGGAATCTTGGATTATTGATAAGCACCCCAATAGAAACATTCCTTAGGGAAGGATTTAGGTGACATATAACCCAAGATAACTCCAATGAAGAGATTGATGGGTTGCCAACGATCTCATGAATGAATTGAAAATGATGGTTTTAAAATATGTCATTTCGAACAACTTGTCGATCATGAAACATGAAGGAAACTGTCGAAATGACATAACACCACCTGAAAAGATAAGGTAGAAGGAATTGCACTTCGGAATGTAAGATGAAGAATGCTTGAGCTCCTTTGAATAGAATCTCGATGAACACTTCGAGAAGGAATTAAATCCTTTATGAACCATCATGTAGAGCCTCCATAAAGAACTCCGGTAATAAAAGAATGATCAAATGAATGAAGGATGAAAAGAATAAGGTTGAAGCCTTGAAATGATTAGATGGATCTTCATGACGAGATAAAGCGGCGAAACCTCGGAACTCCGGGAAAAGAAATATGAGCAATTGAAAACGAGAATTTGAATAGCCTCCGGAATAAGGAATTGATGATTTGGGTGAAACAAAGAATAAGAATTACGTGATGGGCATCCTTCACCAATTTAGATTGATGACAAGCAACGGATTTGGCATACTACTTATTCTCGTTGAAAAGGATTAAGGTAGATATAGCACAAACTTGAGGAGGTCTTCAACAAACCAGCGGTAGGATTTGGAAAACAACGACTGACTTGATATGATGACAAGAGGAAAGTAATCTTGAACGGACAACCGTCAGAATTGAAAAAAGAACGAATAAAACATGAAGAAACACCAGGAAGGATTAGCAAATAAATGAAGATGCTTGACCGAATTTAGATCCATGAGAACGAAGAGATCACGAGCTGATTAGATAATACTTGAGTGATGCACCGGTAAGATTTGGAGAACGAGAGCTGAAAGCTAGAATGAATTTTATTTGAAAATATGACCTTCGGAGGAAAGAAATGGAAACAACTCATGAAATGCTCCAGATGGGTGAAAAGAATTCTCAAAATCAAAAACAATTATGATAGGATGCCATCAAGCTAGAACCATGGATCCTTGAGAGAACAGATAAGATATGGAGGAAAACTCTTCTTCGGTCTTCAAATGCCGAGAGTGACGACGAGAAAACACCACCATGAATTGTTGAGATACTCTGGGAGAAAGAAAAGTGAAGAGGATGAGCCAACAATGAAAAAAAATAGGAAGATCTTGGAGAAAGGCATTTGACTGATGATAATTCATACTTACGTCAATCTTTGAATGAATTTGAAAATAACTCCGGAAAGAATTAGAAGAGTCAGGTAAGACCCTGGAAAAAGACCTGTGGGTTAGGGCCCACTCAAAAGAAACACCGTTGAAAAGATTGCTTGAAAAGAGAGATTGCACCGGTTGAATTAAATGGCTCGAATGAGATAACAACCTCGAGATATCTTCGGCACTCCGGAACAATTGAATAGCGAGAAGTGGAATGATAATAAGGTGCACCGGCATGTAAAACATTTGAAACGAGTTAAAGGATATGATCAACACCAAAATCTTGAATTGAATCCACCGGAGAAGAAAAAGAATGAAGAATGATGAACTTGAGGCTCCGTTAGTATCTTCATGAGAATCACCATGTAAGAACACTGAAATAAAGGAATGGAGAAAATACATTAATAAAATGGATATTGATTCAGAAATCTGAACCCTTGAAGAAAATGGGTGGGTGGGAAGGAAAAACAAAGGCAACTTGGAGACGGATGAAACAAACACTGTTGAGAAGAACTGATAATTGATCTTGCTGATGTTGAAAAGATCGGATCCACTTGAAGAGAAACATGCCGGTTGAAAAGATTGACATGACAATCTTGATTATCATGAAGGATTAGTATTGACAAAAGCATGATAGCTAGCGAAGTTGCTTGCTTATATATTTCCTTGTTATCTTGTTTATTTGTTTGCTTGTAGTTAGTGCAGTTCTTTTTCCGCCATTTGCTAGTGGCCACAATAACCTATTTTTTGAAACTAGGCCACAATAACCATGGGCTACATATTTATTATAGTTACCATGGGCCTCCTACGGGCCGTAGAAACAATGGTCCTTCTATGAGTCGTATGATCGATCGGCGCCTAACAACGGACCGCATTATGGGCCTTGAACAGGCTATAGTTGGAAACGTCCGTTCATGGGCCGACCATAATGGGCCGTCGTTAATTGGTCGTATTTGGTGATGCTATGAAAACGGCCTAACGGATTAACGGGCCACAAACGGGCCGACTGTAACCACGGGCTGAATTTGGCCCACAATCAGAAAAGGCCAGTAACAGGCCATAAGTAACCGAATACTGGAAATGAGCCCAAGAATAAATGGACCCTGAGAAGGCTGAAAGATAACATGGGCTTGAAAGGGCCCAATGGACTAATAGGTCGTTAATGGGTATAAGGCGATATGATGTTCATTACGGGCCAGTTTCACCATGGGCCTTTAATAGGCCAAGAGTTACAAAGTGCCTCATATGGGCCGAAAGACGTCATGGGCCATACATGGGCTGGAAGTTACAAAGGGCTGGAATCATATTGGACGGCCCAGATGAAGCTACTGGGCTTAATTCCAATAGGCCGTAACGGCTCGTGAGTTGGCGGGCCGTAAATGGGCTATATATGAATAGTCCGTTAAAAGGCTTTCCGTGGGCCGGCCCATTACCTTTTGACCAAGTCAAATGGACCGGCCTTTTCACCAGAATGGGCCTCTATTGGGTCGTGCCACGTGTCGACGTATCATAGGCGCCTCCTGTCCAATGAATGGATGACATCTGTCCCAATGGTGAGCTAACACGTGTTTCCTCTGGCCAATGAGAATTTTACACATGGAAAATCCTCATTGGTCCGGGCTATTAGCGGGTTACCGGATCCAAAACCGGACCCGATAGCTTAACGGTGACTAGTTACGGTGGATGCCACGTGTCAGTCACCCTTTATGAAAGCACTTCCATGACGTGGCATTTATAATCATGGAAGTGGACACTTCCGTGATGATAATTTTGGTAATGTCATGGAATACTTCTACGACAGCATAGGTATGACTATCTTGATTCTGTCATAAAATCGTCATGGATGTACATGAATGACAGAAAACGTGACCTACTGTCACAAACATGTATCATCACGGAAGTGTATTTTTTTAGTGATGTAGACAAGATCTATCAATGTAGAGATAGACCCCATCATTTTATCCTTAGTAGCAACGATACATATGTGTCGGTTCCCCTTCTTTCACTGGGATCAAGCACCACAAGATCGAACCCACTACAAAGCACCTCTTCCCATTGCAAGATAAATAGATCAAGTTGGCCAAACAAAACCCAAATATCAGAGAAGAAATACGAGGCTATAAGCAATCATGCATAAAAGAGATCAAAGAAACTCAAATACTTTCATGGATATAAAAAGATAGATCTGATCATAAACTCAAAGTTCATCGATCCCAACAAACACACTGCAAAAGAGTTACATCATATGGATCTCCAAGAGACCATTGTATTGAGAATCGAGAGAGAGAGAGAGAGAGTGTGAGGAAGCCATCTTGCTACTAACTACGGACCCGAAGGTCTACAAAGAACTACTCATGCATCATCGGAGAGGCACCAATGGAGGTGGTGAACCCCATCCGACATGGTGTCTAGATTGGATCTGGTGGTTCTGGACTCTGCGGCAGCTGGATCAATATTTCGTCAACTCCCCTAGGGTTTTGGGAATATTGGGGTATTTACTGACCAAAGAGGCGGTCCGGGGGGCACCCGAGGTGGGCACAACCCACCAGGGCGCGCTTGGGCCTCCTGGCACGTCCTGGTGGGTTGTGCTCCCCTCGGAGCACCCCCAGGCGCAGCCAGGGCCCATTATGTTCCTTCTAGTCCAAAACAAAATCTCTGTAAAGTTTTGTTGCGTTTGGACTCCGTTCGATACTGATTTCCTGCGATGTAAAAAACATGCAGAAAACAGCAACTGGCACTTGGCACTATGTCAATAGGTTAGTACCAAAAAATGATATAGAATGATTATAAAACATCCAAGATTGATAATATAACAGCATGGAACAATAAAAAAATTATAGATACGTTGGATACGTATCAGCATCCCCAAGCTTAACTCCCACTCGTCCTCAAGTAGCGAAGTGATAAAAACAGAATTTTTGATGTGGAATGTTGCCTAACATGTCATATCATATTCTTTCTTTATAGCATGGACATTTGGACTTTTATATTGTTAAAAGCAATAGTCTAGTTTTGACAAGATCATTTAAATACTCAAGCATATCAACAAGCAACCATGTCTTTCAAAATATCAAGGCTAAAATAAGTCATCCCTAGCCTATCATGCTCAACCATTGATCCAATCATGAAACACACTCACATATTAGCTACAACCAATACGCAAGTACGATCATATTGCCTCCTAGTTGGTGCTTTTATAAGAGGAGATGGAGACTCAAATTCAAAATAAAAATTGCATCAAGTAAAAGAAAGGCCCTTCACAGAGGGAAGTAGGGATTTTTAGAGGTGCCAGAGCTTAAAGCGAAGAACTTAGAGATAAAAACATTTTTGGAGGTGTATCCATCCCACCAACGAAAACGACTTAGAGTTCCCAACATTTTCCATGCTAGATATATCATAGGCGGTTCCAAAACAGAAAATAAAGTTTATTCCTTTTTCCACCATAGTTTTGATAAAGTTTATTCCTCTTTCAATAAGTAAGAGTGTCGAACCCAACGAGGAGCTAAAGGTAGAACAAATATTCCCTCAAGTTTTATCGACCACCAATACAACTCTACGCACGCTTGACGTTCGCTTTACCTAGAACAAGTATAAAACTAGAAGTACTTTGTAGGTGTAACGGGATAGGTTTGCAAGAATATAAAAAGCATGCAAATAAAAACTAGGGGCTATTTAGATAAAGAAGCAATAAAGTTAGTATAGTGAGTGTGGAAAAGTGGTGGTAGGAGTTGCGAAGTTGTCCCTAAGCAATTGACTACTTTACTAGACTGATAGCAAGTTTTATGTGGGAGAGGCTAGTGGTAGCATGTCATCCCTGACTTGGAATTCTATGCACTTATGATTGGAACTACTAGAAAGCATCCGCAACTATTAACGTTCATTAAGGTAAAACCCAACCATAGCATTAACACATATTGGTCCCCCTCCAATCTTATATGCATCAATTTCTATGCTAGGTTGAAGCTTCTGTCACTCTTGCCCTCCAATACAAAGTCATATCAACATACAAATAACCCTATGGTGTGATCCACGCGCGCGCTCATATGATGGGCACCAAAGGACAGCAACATAACCACAAGCAAATTAAATCAATCATAGCAATTCACCAATTACCGATAGGACAACGGAAATCTACTCAGACATCATACGATGGCAGCACATCATTGGATAATAATATGAAGCATAAAGCACCATGTTCAAGTAGAGGGTACATCGGGTTGCGGGAGAGTGGACCACTGTAGATAGATGGGGGAAGGTGGTGAAGATGTTGGTGAAGATTACAGAGGTGTTGGTGTAGATTGCGGTGACGATGATGGCCCCGGCGGCGTTCCGGCGCCACCGGGAGAGAGGGGGAGAGAGCCCCCTTCTTCTTCTTCTTCCTTGACCTTCTCCCTAGATGGGAGAAGGGTTTCCCCTCTGTTCCATGGCCTCCTTGGCGGAGGAGGGGCGAGAGCTCCTCCGAGATTGGATCTGTCTCTCTGTCTCTCTCTGTTTCTGCGTTTTAGATTCTGGCATTTCACCGTTTCTTATATTCGCGGAGATCCGTAACTCCGATTGGGCTGAAATTTTAACATGATTTCTATCCGGATATTGGCTTTCTTGCGGCGAAAGAAGGGCACCAACCGCCTTACGGGGTGGCCACGAGGGCCCAGGGCGCGCCTGACCCCCTAGGGCACGCCCTCCTACCTCGTGGCCCCCTCGGGCATCGTCTCGCATTTATTCTTCTTTCCAAAAATCACATATATTCCAAAAAAAATCTCTGTCAGTTTTCATCCCGATTGGACTCCGTTTGATATAGATTTTCTGCAAAACAAAAAACATGCAACAAACAGGAACTGGCACTGGGCACTGGATCAATATGTTAGTCCGAAAAATAGTATAGAAAGTAGCCAAAAGTATATAAAAGTTGTAGAATATTGGCATGGAACAATCAAAAATTATAGATACGACGGAGACGTATCAAGTTTCACTTTCCATGGCTAACCTTATCCACGGGTGCCTTCCATACCAACACTTTCCATTTTGAGACTGGGCATCCCTAATACCTTTGCCTTACTCTCGTGCAATGACAAGTGAATAAACACTCATCGTGAGAATAACACATCTAGCATGGAAAATATTAGCCAGCCCTCACCGCTCTGCGAGCGAATCAAACACAGAAAATAGAAGTTTATTTTGAAAATTAGAGATGGCACATGAAAATTTGCGTCGAACGGCAAAAGAATACCGCATATAGGTAGATATAGTGGACTCATGTGGCAAAACTGGTTTAAAGGATTTTGGATGCACAAGTAGAGATCATACTTGGTGCAAAATGAAGGCTAGCAAAAGATTGAGAAGCGACCAACCAAGAAACGGATAATCTCATAAGCGAGCATTAAGCATAATTAATACTGAACAATGCACCACAAGTAGGATATAATTTCATTGCATGACTATTGACTTTCGTGCTTGCATAGGGAATCACAAACCTTAACACCAATATTCTTACTAAAGCATAATTACTCATCAACATGACTCACATATCACATCGTCATATCTCAAAACTATTACTAAGAATCAAACTTATTTTGTCCAATGATCTTCATGAAAGTTTTTATTATATCCTTCTTGGATATCTATCACTTTGGGACTAATTTTCATATGTTGCTTTTCATACGCTCAAACAAATATAAGTGAAGATCATGAGCATGATATTTCTTTCTTCCTCTCAAATTAATTTAAGCGAAGCAAGAGAGAATTTCTTGAAAATTTTACTAACTCTCAAATAAATCTAAGTGAAGCAAGAGAGCATTTCTTCAAAAAATACTAAAGCACACCGTGCTCAAAAAGATATAAGTGAAGCACTAGAGCAAGTCCATAGCTCATAAAATTTTAAGTGAAGCAAAGAGAGCAATTCTAACAAGTCATGACATAATTTTGGCTCTCTCAAATAGGTGTGTCCAGCAAGGTATCAGGACTTAAAACACAAAATAAAACAAGAAAAAAACTCATATCATACAAGACGCTCCAAGCAAAACACGTAGTATGTGACGAATAAAAATATAGCTTCGAGTAAAATACCAATGGTCGTTAGAAGAAAGAGGGGATTCCACTCAGGGGCATCCCCAAGCTTAGTTAGTTGCTCAATTTTGTATAATAGCTTGGGATGCCAGGGCATCCCCAAACTTAGGCTCTTCTACTCCTTATTCCTTCATCCATCGTAAGATAAACCAAAACTTGAAAACTTCAGTCACACAAAACTCAACAAATCTTTCGTGAGATCCGTTAGTATAAAAAAACAAATCACTACTATAAGTGTTGTATCAAACCAATTCATATTTTGTTCTTGCATTATATCTATTGTATTCCAACTTTTCTATGGCAAAAACTCATCAAAGAAAACCATAGAGCCATCAAAACAAGCACACAACGCAAAGAAAATAGAATCTGTCAAAACAGAACAGACTGTAGCAATCTGACTATTTCAAATACTTCTGTAACTCGACAAATTCTAAAAAATTAGTACTTCCTGTGAAATTTGTATATTGATCTACTTCAAGATGAATGGGTATTTTATTGCTCTCTGGTTGAAAATGAGAATTATTTTCGCGAGCGCAAAAGTTTTTGTTTTTTCAGCAAGATCAAACAACTATCACCCAAGAAGATCCTAAAGGCTTTACTTGGCACAAACACTAACTAAAAACATAAAAACACAATCATAACAGTAGCATAGTTGTGCTAACACTCAAAAATAGGAAGAAAAAAGAAAAAATAAATTTTATTCATTGGGTTGCCTCCCAACAAGCGCTATAGTTTTACGCCCTTAGCTAGGCATAAAGCAAGGATCTAAGTTTTGTCATCTTTGTTTCGAGATCCATAAGATGCTCTCATGATTGATGCATATGGTGGCCTAATTATTGTTCTATGGAAGTCTTCCATACCCTTCCTCAATGGAAATTGGAACTTGACATTGCCTTCTTTCATATCAATCACGACACCGATAGTGCATAGAAACGGTCTACCAAGAATAATTGGACAAGACGGATTGCAATCAATATCAAGAACAATAAAATCTATGGGAACATAATTCCTATCTGCAAGAATAAGAACATCATTATTTCTTCCCATAGGCTTTTTAATAGTAGAATCCGCCAAGTGCAAATTCAAAGAACATTCT